>NW_028261388.1:20011762-20249262 GCF_051295495.1 Thamnophis sirtalis | reverse complement strand
AAGATGTTGTTATTACAAGTTTTCTTTGATTTACAACAGTTCATTTACTGACCATTCAAAGTTAAAACATTGGGGGAAAGTGACTTATTACCATTTTTCATACTTACGACCATTGCAGCATCTCCTTGGTCATGGGATCAAAATTCATATGCTTGGCAACTGACTCATTTTTATGAGACAGTTGCAATGTCCTGAGGTTACATGGATCACTGACAAAGTCAGTGAGGAAAGTTAGATTCACTTAACAACCATGTTACTAACTTAATAACTGCAATGATCCACTTAACAACTGTGCAAGAAAGGTTGCAAAATGGGACAAAATCCTCTTAGGAAATGTTCCACTTAGCAACAGCAATATTAGGCTCAATTGTGGTCTTACGTGGAGGACTACCTCCATGTATTTCATGAAAAATGAAAATGTATTTCATTTTACAGCAACCAAGGGGTAGGGCAGTAATGGTTGAGTGAGCTTGATTTTCCACCTCTTGAATTGGGAGATAAAAGTGGACAGGCCTTCAAAAAAACAAAACAACAACCCAAAAGCTCTAACCATGTCCTATTGTTGACACCAAAGGATGCAAAATCCGAGCTGTATAAAGAAGCATCAGCTACGTGAAAATGCCTTCTCGCCCGCTTCCGGGCTTTTCCCGCCCCGTTTTCGCAATAGCGTCTGCTGGAGGCGTACCTAAAAAGCTGCCGCGCATCAACCAGGAGAGGAGGAACATCCCTCGAAATCATCGAGGCGGCCAGGAGAGGTCGGCCGCACCGGCTGGCGGTCGCGCAAGAAAGAGGACCAAGAGAACCGGGCGCCACACGACACCCGAAGCCTTTTGGAATTCCCGGCTGCAGGTTGCTTACAAAGGTGAGGGGGTTGGAGTGCCGCCTGCTACCGCCCGAAGGGATGCCTGCGCTGGGGGCGCGTTCAGTTTCCCACTCAAAACTGACGCGAGGAAGGGAGGGTGTATGAAGGAAAATGGGAAGTTCCAGTTCAAGGGTGGCCAACTTTGGCAGCTTTTAAAAATTGTAGGACTTTATTTCCCAGGATTCTGGCAGGCTGGTTGGAGAATTCTGGGAGTTGAAGTCCATACGTCCTAAAAGTTGTAATCCATAAAGTCTGGAAAGTGGAGAGCTCCAGAAAGAAGCGGGGTTGGGTGGGGGGGACGAGCATCCAACCTATTGGAGCTAACCAGAAGCATCTAAACTGAGCAGATCGCTGTGAAGCAGTGGGGTGTTATAGATTTGCGGGTGGGAAAAATCTGTATGAGGGGGGAATACAATACAATGGCAGAGTTGGAAGGGACCTGAAGGTCTTCTAGTCCAACCACCTGCTTAGGCAGGAAACTCTATATCATTTCAGACAAATGGATATCCAACATCTTCTTAAAAACGTCCATTGTTGGAGCATTCACAACTTTTGGAGGCAAGTTCTTCCACTGATTAAATTGTTCTAACTGTCAAGAAATTTCTCCTTAGTTCTAGGTTATTTCTGTCCTTAATTAGTTTCCACCCATTGCTTCTTCTCCTGCCTTCAGGTGCTTTGGAGAATAATAGCTTGACTCCCTCTTCTTTGTGACAGCCCACAAGATATCAGAACACAGCTATCATGTCACCTCTAGTCCTCCTTTTCATCAAACTAGATGAAAATAGGAAAAAGAGAGGGGGAAGGAGAAGGCAAGTATTTGGGGGAAGGCTTTATTCTTTTCTAGCCAGGTTCAGGTTCAGCAAATTAGATTTGTTACCTGGATGCTTAGCTGCGCCTCCAGTTTCAGGAAGAAACAGGGAGTTTATAGTAGCGGGATTCCCTTCTTCTTGGGAACGGATTGCAGGCAGAAGAATGGGTGGCGTAGGTATGAGATGTTGCTTTCTTTCATTAGTCATTTTGTCTGTAAAAGAGTCAGTAAATAATTGGTGAAGGAGACAAAGGGCTTCAACAAAATCCCAAAAGTGTGTGATGAAAAGAATCTCTCTCTTTTTCTCTTTGCAAAGGAACACCCATTTCTCCCCCAGTGAAACCAAAAGATCAGATTTGTATTCAGCCTTCCAACTCTGTTACTCTGTAAAACTTTTCAATCGTTGTAAATTTTCAATCAAAATATTGTATGCTGTGTTATGGGTGGATTAATGCTTGAAGTTTTGTTGCAATAATCCCCCCCCACCCCCAAATTACTTGAGATAAGTAGAAGCTGAATCCAGGGCTAGGCAGAAGCAAATATAAGGAAGATAATTTTATATGTTTATGCAAATTAACAGCATGCTTGAAATTCAACATGTGGATTTGATCCGTTTACCTGAATAGCCCTGTGGACCACATGGTAGAAGCAGCGTTCTTGTCTCTGCAGTTGATGTAATAGGTACTTTAAAAGAAAAAAAATATCCTGTGTTCTGTACTATTATTTATAGATATGTTATAAATATATAAAAGGGGCACAGTGGCTCGGTGGCTAAGACGCTGAGCTTGTCAATCAGAAAGATTGGCAGTTCGGTGATTCTAATCCCTAACGTGTAACAGAGTGAGCTTCCGTTACTTGTCCCAGCTTCTGCCAACCTAGCAGTTCAAAAGGATGTAAAAATGCAAGTAGAAAAATAGGAATCCCTTTGGTGGGAAGGTAACAGCATTCTGTGCGCCTTTGGCATTTAGTCATGCCAGCCACATGACCATGGAGACATCTTCAGACAGTGCAGGTTCTTCGGCTTTGAAACGGAGATGAGCACCACCCCCTAGAGTTGGGAACAACTAGAATACATGTGCGAGGGGAACCTTTACCTATAAATATATAGATTATTAATAGCTTTACTCTAAAGGAAAACCAATTCTTTCTTTCAAGTTTGTTAATTCCCAGATTGAGACAATCTGCTTCAGCCTTAGATTATTTTTCCATTCAATTCCATTTACCAGAATTCAACCCAAAATTTCTGTTGCTAAGTGAGACATTTGTTAAGTGAATTTTGCCCCATTTTATGAAATTTCTTGCCACAGTTTTTAAGTGAATCACTGCAGTTGTTAAATTAGTGACATGATTGTTAAGTGACTTTGGCTTCCACATTGACTTTGCTTGGGAGAAGGTCAAAAAAAGTGATCACATTACCCCAGAACACTGCAACTGTCATAAATTTGAGTCAGTTTCAAGCATCTGAAGTTTGATCATGTGACCACGGGGATGCTGCAATGGTCATAAGTGTGAAAAATGGTCATGTCACTTTTTTTTAGTATCGTTATAATTTTGAATGGTCACTAAATGAACTGTTGTAAGTCAAGGACTACCTGTAATGCTTTATTCCATAAGTTTGCTTAGCCAACATCCATTTTATATAATTAATTAATTTGATTCTTGATTGTTATAAGGCATTTTAAACGGCTGCATCAACACAAAATCAGAGTACAAATTCGTTCATTCATTAATAATCAACAAATAAATTATATTCCTTAATGATTGTTAGATAAGCTCCCTGTTGGGAGAGCAAGTGCGTTCAGAGAAGCGTTGTGAGAGTTGTGTTGGAGAACACACAAACCAGCATACAGAGACAATGCAGTTTAAATAGGCTTTTACTTTCGTGGAAATAGAGGTATCAGAGTCCATCAAACAGTCCAAGTCATACATGGATAAGACAGTCAGTCATCAATGTCTTTCAGTTAAGGGATAATCCAAATAACATAGTCCATAATCATACAAACAGTACGGTACTCAAAGTTTGCTAGCAGTTGCAAAACTTACAATAGCTCACTGCACTTTCTAACAGCAAGCTTCCAAAACACTCAGATCAGATCAGCCCAGCATCTAACAAAAAGAGAGCTAACAGTCATTCTGGCTCCCTCTTATGGCCGATTGAGGAAAAACAGCAACCAATCACATTTTACAGTATGATTTAAAGAAACAGCATTGTTACATGATTTATATATTGCCAACCCAACCGTTAGATTATATTCCTAACAATGATAGCTTTTGAAACCTCCCCCAGGTTTTTTGTGATGCATAATATTGTTTTTAACTTGTTTTTTTGTGGTGTATAATGTTGTTTTAAACTTCCTTTGCATCAGTTATATTTTTAATAAGGCCTTGGAAGCTGCACTTCTCTCTATATTGGTGGATTTGAGCAACCGACAAGCCCTGCAAATACATTAATTAAAATTTATTTGGAGATGCAAGTAACAGCCTGGTATCTTTTTTCATTCCATTATGGAGACAAACAGAAAAAATGGTTTCTCAGTTAATGTATTTGTGATAATTAGTATCTAAGGTCAAATGATACTCTTTCTATTACAGGTATCCTGCAGTTCATTTAGGAACCATTTGAAATTACGACAGCAATGAAATAAGTGACTTATGACCATTTTTCACACTGGTCATGTGATCAAAATTCAGATGCTTGGTAACTGACTCTATATAATTCAGTAATTTCTGACTCCAGTAATTCACTTAATACCTGGCAACATTCATTTCAAGATGTACAGTTGAGTAATGTTATGTTTAATTGGTCAAATCTTATTTAGGCCCGGCTTCCAAAGGCTTTGAAATCCTGAAAGAATGAGCTTCAGGGAAGAATCCCCAACATAAATTGCTTGTATTTTTTAACCTCAGTGATTTTAGCTTTTCTTCATTCGTCCAGAGAATGGAGAAGACCTGCTTTCCTTTTCAAAAAAAAATAAAATGCTTAACTTCTTTGACATTCTACCATGTTTTCCTGAAAATAAGACAGGGTCTTATTTTCTTTTGATCTCTGATTTTCAGGGAGGTCTTATTATTTTTGAGGTGCAAGAGTTGGCAAGTGTAGTCATCTCATGGCTGCTGCTGCGCTGCAGTATTTTCGGGGAAGGGCTTATTTTCGGGGAGGACGTATTTTAGTGCATGCGCTCAAAAGCCCAATTGGGTTTATTATCCGGGGAGGTCTTCGGGGAAACAGGATATGTATCCCTCATGAGTGTTTGGTTAAGTAGTTTGGGAAGCTGTGATGGAAGCTTCTACTGTGTGATAGCCTTTTATCCTTGTTAACAACAGAGTGCAAATTTCTGACAACCGGGTTCATTATCAAACTAATTAAATAAGCGAACACTTAATCCTGTATCAAGAAAGATTGTAAAATGAACAAAATTCACTACAAACTGTCTCACTTAGCAACAGACGTTTTGGACTCAATGGTGGTCTTAAGTCGAGGACTACCTATATTCATATCCATCATCATTTTTTAAAGTGATGTGCCTGAATCCCGATCACACGACTTCAGGGGTGCTGCAAGGCTGCAACTTCAAGGACAGCCATACATCTCCTTACTCAGAGCTGCTATAACTTTGGTTGTTGAAAAAATAGTCATTAACTGAGGGCTGCCCTGTATTGTGAAGTTATCCTCTAAGTTTTAAAAGTACTTTTAAGTTGGTCACTGGAAAAGGTCTGAAGAAGAAATAAAGAAGAATTTGATAGTTTTACAAATTGATAGCAAATTAGTCTTTAATAACACTAACAACCAATTCGTGGGTACATGATATTTGAAACCACCTTAGTAGATTAATATGAATGAGAGTATATTTGTGTTAATGATCCAGAATAGTTAAAATTGTGTTGTTAAAATGATTCTATTGAAGTCACATCAGTAGAATATTTCCAGCTAATACTAGAGCTTCCTAATCATATAAATATGTATTTACAATGTGACATTTACATAAATATCTTGTAGATATTCTAACAGAGTTCAAATCATCACTTAAATAACAATAGCAACAGCACTTAGACTTACATACCGCATCATAGTGCTTTTACAGCCCTCTCTAAGTGGTTTTACAGAGTCAGCATATTGCCCCCAACAATCTGGGTCCTCATTTTACCCAACTCAGAAGGACGGAAGGCTGAGAACCTTGAGCCGATGAGATTTGAACTGCCGAACTGCAGCCAGCAGTCAGCTGAAATGGCCTGCAGTACTGCACTCTAACCACTACACCACCTCAGCTCATAGTAGCAGTTAATCATGTATACTGATGTAGATTATAGATGTCTATGCAGATTCTCAGTCATCCAGGTCATGGCTGTCCCAAAACTGCTTGTTCCAAAAGTCAACTGGACTTTCTTTGTTTTTCCTTGAAGTTGTTTCGCTTCTCATTCAAGAAGCTTCTCCAGTTCAGAAGTCAGAACTGAAGAAACTTCTTGGATGAAAAGCAAAAAGTCTTCGAGGAAAAACAAAGGAAGTCCAGTTGACTTTGGGGAAAAGCACCTTTGGGTAGAATACGGATGTTTGTATGGAGGACACCTACACTGTGCAAATACTGTATGTACTATTCTGGTGTACCATCACTATTGTAACATTAAACAAGTCAAACTCTTGATGGTGCTATCGGTATGGTATACACAATCCATACCGATTTAACCATTGAGCCGAGGTGGCGCAGTGGTTAAATGCAGCACTGCAGGCTACTGCTAGATCAGCAGTTCAGCGGTTCAAATCTCACCGGCTCAGGGTTGACTCAGCCTTCCATCCTCCTCCGAATTCCATCCGCCAGTCAATGTCGACTGGCGACTACACGGAGGAGAGCCTTTTCTGTTGCAGCTCCGACCCTGTGGAACGATCTCCCCGTCGAGATACGCACCCTCACCACCGTCCAGGCCTTCCGCGCAGCCCTCAAGACCTGGCTCTCCCAACAGGCCTGGGGATAAGTCCTTAATTTGCCCCACCCGAGTGTTGAATGTAGAATGCATGTTGTGTTTTTACTACTTATTTTGTTTTCATATCGTTTATTGTGTTTTGTTCCCCCTCCCTAATGGTTCTAAGCCGCCCTGAGTCCCCTCAGGGAAAAGGGTGGCCTATAAATTTTAATAAAATACCTAAAAAAAATAATCCATCCTTTCGAGGTGGGTAAAATGAGGACCCAGATTGTTGGGGGCAATATGCTGACTCTCTGTAAACCACTTAGAGAGGGCTGAAAGCCCTATGAAGCGGTATATAAGTCTACTGCTATTGCTATTGCTATTGCTATATTCCCTTGAGCTCTCATAGCAGAGAGGGGTTGTATTAATTACATCATCTTTCCACATATGGGGTTTTACATCACTTTCTCCCCCCCCCCCTTTGGAAAGTATTTTTATTTATTTATTTAGTTTGCCAAACATGTAAAAAAATAACAGGTATAATATAAACATGAATATGAACACAGTAGATGGGTATGAATAAATGGAGACAGTAGGACAGGGGCAGAAGACACACTGGTGTGCTTATCCACACCCCTTACAGACCTCTTAGGCAGAGGTGGGTTGCTGCCGGTTCGGCTCGAATCGGCTGAACCGGTAGTAGCGGCAGCGAGAGGCTCTGCCCACCCACCCGGATGCTTCTGTGCATGGGCAGAAGCATCACATGTGCACAGGAGCGCATGCGAGAGCGCGACCGAACCGGTAGTAAAAAAAATTAGCAACCCACCTCTGCTCTTAGGAATGGGGTGAAGTCAACAGTAGGCAGTCTTAGGTTAAAATTATGGGGGTTTGGGAAAGTAACAACAGAGTCAGGTAGTGCATTCCAGGCATTGACCACTCTGTTGCTGAAGTCGTATTTTCTGCAATCGAGTTTGGAGCGGTTTACCTTGAGTTTGTATCTATTGTTTGCCCGAGTATTATTGTCGCTGAAGCTGAAGTAGTCATTGACAAGTAGGACTTTGTAGCGGATAATTTTGTGTACTACGCTTAGGTCAGACCGTAGGCAGCGTAGTTCTAGGTTCTCTAAGCCCAAAATTACCTCCAATAGACCGATTAGATCCCACAGATTAGGCCTCCTCCGAATTCCATCCACTGGCCAATGCCGACTGGCGACCACCCGGAGGAGGGCCTTCTCTGTGGCTGCTCCGGCCCTCTGGAACGAGCTCCCCGTGGAGATTCGAACCCTCACCACCCTCCAGGCCTTCCGCAAAGCCCTTAAAACCTGGCTGTTCCGACAGGCCTGGGGCTAATGAGCTTTTGTCCCCCCTCGAATGGTATGGTTGTTGTGTGTTTTTAAATTGTGGTATTGTTTTGTTCGTGTTTTTTTCCTTATTTGTACCCCCCCCCCCGCTTGACTTGGGTTGTGAGCCGCCCTGAGTCCCCTTTGGGGAAAAGGGCGGCATAGAAATATAATAAATTCAATTCAATTCAATTCCAAGCCTGGTAGCATAGGGTATTCTGTTGTGAGTAGAGGAGTGGAGTACTCTTCTCGTGAAATACCTCTGGACTCTCTCAATTGTATTAGCCGAGCCGAGGTGGCACAGTGGTTAGGGTGCAGTACTGCAGGCCACTTCAGCTGACTGTTATCTGCAGTTCAGCGGTTCTAATCTCACCGGCTCAAGGTTGACTCAGCCTTCCATCCTTCCGAGGTGGGTAAAATGAGGACCCAGACTGTGGGGGCGATATGCTGACTCTGTAAACCGCTTAGAGAGGGCTGAAAGCGGTATATAAGTTGAACTGCTATTGCTATTGCTATTAATATCCGATATACAGTGCGGATTCCAGGCAGATGAGCTGTATTCGTATATGGGGGTTCCCTATCTGTGCATACAGTATATCCTGTGGGGTGTTATCAGGTACAGTGATCATTATTTTTATGTTTTAAAAAAAATTGTAAACCCCTGCATAAATCATTTGAACCAATACAGTGTAACTATTTCTATTGTCCTATTTTCCCTTCCATGGAATAGAAAGAGTAGAGGAATAGAAGAAACGGAAAAAAGAAACCCAAATTGTGCTATTTCCCATTAGAGTAGAAATGTTTAATAATAAGGATATAGAAGATTTCAACTCATGAAACTTTTATGATGGAATACAGCTACTTATGAATTGGCATATTATTTTTGTCTTAATAGACTAAAGGACACACTCGGTTATGGACTGGGGAGCCCTACAAGCCATCTTAGGAGGGGTCAACAGACACTCCACCAGCATTGGGAAAATCTGGCTCACTGTCCTGTTTATTTTCCGTGTCATGATTCTTGTAGTTGCAGCAGAAAAGGTCTGGGGAGACGAACAGCAAGATTTCACTTGTAATATCAAACAACCCGGATGTGAAAATGTCTGCTATGACGAGCATTTCCCGATTTCTCACATTAGACTTTGGGCTCTCCAACTTATCTTTGTCTCTACTCCTGCTCTGTTGGTGGCCATGCATGTGGCATACAGAAGACATAAGGAAAAAAAGGAATGCAGACACAGGAAGATGGACATCGTAGACCTCAAAACACAAAGGTTTCATATCGAGGGTCCCCTGTGGTGGACATACACTACTAGCATTTTTTCCCGAATTATCTTTGAGGTAGCCTTCACGTACATATTTTACTACATATACAGAGGATATCAAATGCCTCGGCTAGTGAAATGTACTGATTTTCCTTGCCCAAATACAGTTGACTGTTTTATTTCCAGACCCACTGAAAAAACTGTATTTACTGTTTTCATGCTTGCGGCTTCAGGCATTTGTATGTTTTTAAATCTGCTTGAATTATCTTATTTAGTGATAAAGTTTTGCATGAAGAAGTCAAGAGGTGTAAATTCACTGCCTAATCATTAGATGTGTCTATTATTGATCTTTTAATTTGTATTGATTGTAAACATCAGTCAACAGTACTTCCAGTCATCATGAAAATTGTATGGAACCTTATTTTAATAGCCATAATTATGTTGTTGGAAGAAAAGAAAAGCCAAGTTTTGCAACTGAAATTATTCCAAGAATGATGCTTCTAAGCAGCTAATTTGTTTTTAATGACTAAATAACATTCTAAATGGTTTTAAATTAATTGGCTGATATCCATCTTCTAATTCTTTATTTAGTATACCCCACAATCCTTAAACACACATACCTCCCAAAGACCCATTAGATCACACAGGGCTGGCCTCCTCCGGGTTCCGTCTACCAGCCAATGCCATCTGGCTACTACCCGGGGGAGGGCCTTCTCTGTGGCAGCTCCAGCCCTTTGGAGCGAACTCCCCGCAGAGATTCGGACCCTCACCTCTCTCCAGGCCTTCCGAAAAGCCGTTAAAACCTGGCTGTGTCGGCAGGCCTGGGGTTGATGAGTTCCCTTCCCCTCTCGATTTGTGTGTCTGTTGGTTATTTTTAAATGCTTGTATTTGTAGTTTTTGTGTTCCCTTTCCCCCCTTGGGTTTGTGCGCCGCCCTGAGTCCCGCTGGAAATAGGGTGGCATATAAATAAAACCAAACCAAACCAAACCAAACACAATATGTGTCAGGATCTTCCAGTATTACATTTATACAAAAGGCTTGGATTTAATTGTTATGTTGGCTGGTTTACTGGACTGTGAGAATATACTTAATTCAGGACTTTGCTTGTTATACATATTGTTGTTTGTTTAACTGTTAATAGTATGAATTGCTGTTTCATAACCACTGCTCCAGTTCTTTCACTTATAATGGTGATATTTTTACTATATTGTTTACTCTTAACTAAATTATATTTCCCATACCTGGACATTTGTTGTTACTGGAAGAGTTAAATAATATGATGTAACCTGTAGTACTATGCTTAATAAATCTATTAATGACAATTAAACTGTGAAACAGCACTGGTAGTTGTTTGAAATGTGTAAAAGCAACACTACTTTACTAAACATTTTAACACCATGTAGAAGTTCTTATTTGGACAATGGGACAAAGATAATCTAGTGAAATAGCCTGGCTTTAAAACCATAAGTATTTATACATTTTATATACATGTACATCAAAACTATAATAGAAATTTAATTTGCATAGCATACGGACTTAGAATAGTATACCTGGAACAATTTCAGCACAAATGTAGAAATAAATTAATAAAAATATGAGACCAGACATTCAAGTGTTTCAAAGAACCAGGAAAACTAGTAACATTCAGAAGAAATAAAATCTTGAGCTTAATAGCCTTAAGGTAAAGGTTCTCCTCTCACTTATGTGCTAGTCATCTCTGTTTCAAAGCCTATCCGAATACGTCTCTGTGATCATGTGACCAGCATGACTAAATGCCGAAGGCACACGGAACACTTACCTTCCCACCAAAGATGGTTCCTATTTTTCTACTTGCACTTTTACATGTTTTCGAACTGTTAGGTTGGCAGAAGCTGGGACTAGTAATGGGAGCTAAGGGTTTGAACCGCTGACCTTTCTGATCGACAAGCTCAGTCTTAGCCACTGAGCCACCACGTCCCTCTAATAGCCTTAATGGACCGTAAGTTACAATAACAGTTGCTCTTGGATTTTCAATCACTAAATAATGTGGTCCCCTATTCTGTTCATGCCAGAGGCACATGTTTAACTTCAGAGGCACATGCTTATAGGTTAAAAAGATTAGCTAGTGGCATCACCATTGCCCAGAGGTCTCTTCATATCCTTGTCAAGGAGCTGGAGCAAGTGATGGGAGTTCATCCCGCCATGCAGTAGCACTCAGGTCTCAAACGTGGGCTTGCTAACCTCCAACCCAGTGTCCAAACCACCATGTTCCAAGTAATGTGGTTTTAGAGTGCAATTGCTTAGCAATGGCATTTCCAGCAGTCCTGTTGCTGTCATTAAATGAGGAACATGAGTCATTAAACAAGGATTTCCTAACAACTTCTTGCCAACTTCTATCAAACAAAATCAATGAGGAAGCAAATGCCAGGTGACTCACAAGGAGAAAGGTGGGCAGGTAAGTGGATGCACGTCAGGGCCAAGCCCAAAGACAATGCAGCAAAATCCAATCAAGTCCAATCCTTGTTTTGCTTATACCTAATGGACAGAATCTTGCCAAACTAAAGCTATAACCTTTTAATATAGTAGATATTTATTGAGAGATTCTAAGGATTGCCCAGTATCTTAATCTGGGCATCTGGGGAAAGCTCTGTGTTGCCAAAACTCTTATCCACTGATTCTCCAGGTGCACATTTCATCACATTGTTGCAGTGCAAGTGTGGTCAGGCAAGTAGTGAGTTCTCCAGAGGGCAGGAGGGGACGTGGGAAAGTAGAGGGAATGACTTACTGGAGAGACTTGCAACCTTTTCTTCCCGCTTTCCTGTTGACTTTCCATGCTGGAAGCGGGTAGAGAAGATTGCAAATTGCAATTCCGTGACTATGGGTTATTGCAACCATTGTAAATGTGATTGCTAAGGACCCAGATCATAACCACATCACTGTGGGGGTGCTGGAATGCCCAGATCTTTGAGGAACATTCATAAGTACCACTTGATCAGCATTATTGTAACTTCACATAGTTCCTAAACAATGGGCATTAACCGAGGACTACCTACATAGCTAATTTAAACAAATTGTTTCATTTCTTGTTGCTATTTATACAGATTGCAATATTCTTCCTTTGTCATTCACCAGTTGATCAGCCGGCCAAATAACTGGGAAACAGGGGGACATAGTTGCTTCTTGTTTTTCCCCAGTCAGTATGAGATAAAAAGGCCAATTTTTCAATCTAGCAGCAAGGGAAGACTTGTTGCTCTCCCTTAATTTCCAGCAGCCCTTCCCAAAATCTTTTGGTGGCTGGATGCAAAGGAGAAGAGGAATGAGTATGAATGATATCTAACAGTTTGCTGCACAGTGGCGTTTAAAAGTTTGTGAATCTTTTGAATATTCAGTATTTCTGCATAAATATGACCTAAAATGGAATCTGTTCTCATTCACCTAAGATCCTTGGGGTTAATAAAGTTACACGTCCATAGTTAATATTAATATTTGGATAGTTTCCCTTTGCAATAAGAAATCTGTTAATTGCAATTGTTCCACAGGCTTTAATGGGCGTGGGATCACAGCTCTGGCATGAAAACAAATGTGGTATTTAGCATGTCCAGACTTAGGGCAGTTGAAGATCGTTTAAAAACTATCGCCTTGGGTGAATACAGGTAAAATGCTTTACATCATAATTTCCATTTTCATAACTTCTGGAATTAACGTCTCAATCTTGCTTTTATAAATATTCCAGAATCAGTTCAACAGAATACAACTTTATGAGCAAGAAGTTACCTAATGAAGAACACACACAGTTTTAAGCTCATCAAAAACAAAATATAGACATTAGCTTGATTAGCAATAAAGGAGAATATTTGTAGCTCAGGGTTGAAATGTGGGGACCTTGGTGCTCTCTGAGCTTGCTTGTTTTCTTGCAGATGTTTCATTACCCAAACTAGGTAACATCATTAGTACTAGTGAAACTAGCACTGATAATGTTACTAGTTTGGGTAATAAAATGCCCACAAGAAAACAAGCATCAGGGTGCATCAAGGACTCCTTATTAGCTGTATAATTGTCAAAAAATCTCTTATAAAAATTAATATCAAGTGTTTCAGGAGATAATGTTACAGGGTTTGAGGTGCCACCACAGATATTCTGTTCCCCTTTTGCTATTTTCCTAATCTCCAATTGCAGTAAGAGTAAGAGTAAGAGCCAAGTAGTAAGAGCCAAGGTGGCGCAGTGGTTAAATGCAGCACTGCAGGCTACTGCTAGATCAGCAGGTCAGCGGTTCAAATCTCACCGGCTCAGGGTTGACTCAGCCTTCCATCCTTCCGAGGTGGGTAAAATGAGGACCCAGATTGTTGGGGGCAATATGCTGACTCTCTGTAAACCGCTTAGAGAGGCCTGAAAGGCCTATGAAGCGGTATATAAGTCTACTGCTATTGCTATTGCAGTTTAAGGAAGCTTAATGTAAGGTATTAGGGAAAGTACAATCCTTTCGGGTATTTATTTATTTGATTTAAATGCTATATTTCTGCACTGGCCCATGCCCAACCAGTTACATACTATTCCAATCTGCTAATTGTCCTAAATCAGAAGATGGAATCACATCAGAAAAGGAAAATGGAACCCAATAAAGATCCATATTTGCAAGTTGTACTGTACACTTGAACGTATCATATTAACAGGTTGGTCACTTTATTGTAAAGTTTAGAAACCATGCTTGGTTCTTGACAGACCTGATATACAAAATAGTGGCTCAAAGGGAGGCAAGTTATCTAGTTGTGACATCACCTCATTGATCTCTAGTGTAGATTTGGCAGATCTGGCTGACTAGGAGGGTATCCCCATCCTACCTCACTGCTCCATGTGTTTCCCTCCCAAAGCTGCACGCCCAGTGGAAGTGGACATCCATCCCAGATCTTCCGTTAAGGTTATATGATAGCTGCACTCTCCTGCTAGAATCTCCAGACAAGTTCAAAGTCCAAGTCAGCAAAGTACAACCACAATCACCCTTTGACATATTTATTACAGAGAAGTAAGGTAAAGGTAAAGGTTCCCCTTGCAAATATGTGCTAGTCATTCCCGACTCTAAGGGGATGATGTCTGTTTCAAGGCGAAGAGCCAACGCTGTCCAAAGACGTCTCTGTGGTCATGTGGCTGGCATGACTAAATGCTGAAGGAGCACGGAATGCTGTTACCTTCCCACCAAAGATGGTTCCTATTTTTTCTACTTGCATTTTTACGTGCTTTTGAACTGCTAGGTTGGCAGAAGCTGGGACAAGTAACGGGAGCTATGCAACGCTAGGGATTCAAGGAACAGGAGTTATGCAGCGCTAGGGATTCGAACCACCAAACTGCTGACCTTTCTGCATCCCCTATTATAGAGGTAGTCCTTGCTTAACATTTGTTTAATGATTCCTTAAAGTTATGATGGGGCTGAAAAAAAGTGACTTCTGACCGTTGCAAAGTATCTATGATCATGTGGTCACTATTTAGAGTCTTCCCTGCTGGCTTCCACCAAGGAAAGTCAACGGGGAACACAACAGAAGTTTGCAAGTTGCAGTCTCACTTAATCAGTGGGTGATACATTTCATGGGCTCAACTGCAACTGTGCCATCATAGGTTGGCATGGCCATGCAATATTTCACTTAATGACCACTTTGCTTAGTGACTGGGTTGCCAGTCCAATTATAGTTAAATGAGCACTACTTATATTCCTATTGGCATCGGTTTAACACAAGGATGGCAATCTTTTGGGACCTGATAGCTTTCAACAGTTTTGCATGTGAAAGGAAGCAGCTAGAATTCCTGAAACATAAATAGAAAAAAATTGCTACTTTAGATTTAGCAACATAAAAAAAAGGATTTCACCTCTAATTGTGGTCAGTCAGATATTTCTAAGACATACAGAAGATGGAATGAAAATATTGTATTAGAAGGCAATACTGTATTCACTACTGCCATCACTGGTGTGCTTGTCTTTATATGTGTGTATGCATACAAAGTCTTCATTTAGCAACCATAATTTGTCGTTAAGCAAGATAGGTTCTAAGTGAAATCATGACTTTGCTTATGATCTGATTTCAGTTTATCTTTTCTTTAGAACCATGGTTAGAATGCAGTATTGTAAGTTAATTCTGCTGCCTGCCAGCAGTTCAATTCTGACCAGCTCAAAGTTGACTCAGCCTTCTGAGATCAACAAAACGAGGAGCCAAATTGTTGGGAATGATATGCTGACTCTGTAAACAGAGAGGGCTATAAAGCACTGTGAAATATAATTCTAAGTGCGCCTGCTATTGCTTTACAGAAATGCAAATGTTATAAATGTGAGGTCACAAAGTTACTTTTGCATCACTGTTGCAACTACGGTTCCTAAGTGCCGCAGGGTTCAGTCCTGTCCCCCCTCCTCTTTAATATCTACATGAAACCGCTGGGCGAGATCATTCGACAGCACGGGATAAAATACCACCAGTATGCGGATGATATACAGCTGTATCTGTCCGCCCCGTGCCAACTCAATGAAGCGATGGACGTGATGTGCCAGGGCCTCGAGGCTGTTAGGGACTGGATGGGGGTTAACAAGCTTGTACTCAATCAATAAGACCGAGTGGCTGCCATGCTTCTCTCCTACTAATTGGCCAAGTGTTCCACCTCTCAGGCTGGGAGGGTCAAACAGTATACCCCTCAGATAGGGTCCGCAACTTGGGAGTCCTCCTGGACCCACAGCTGACTTTTGGACACCATTTGTCATCTGTGACCAGGGGGGCATTTGCCCAGGTCCGCCTGGTGCACCAGTTGCGTCCCTACCTGAACCGGGAGGCTCTCACAACAGTCACTCATGCCCCTGTGACATCCAGACTGGAGTACTGCAACGTGCTCTACATGGGGCTGCCCTTGAAGAGTATTCGGCGACTTCAGCTTGTCCAGAATGCAGCCGCGCGAGCGATCGTGGGTGCGCCTCGGTTCACCCACGTAACACCTATCCTCCGCGAGCTGCACTGGCTGCCTGTTGATCTCCGGGTACGGTTCAAGGTGCTAGTTGTCACCTACAAAGCCCTTCATGGTATTGGATCTGGGTACTTGAGAGACCGCCTACTGCCAATTACCTCCACTAGACCAATTAGATCCCACAGACTAGGCCTCCTCCGAATTTCATCAGCCGGCCAGTGTCAACTGGCGACTACCCGGAGGAGGGCCTTCTCTGTGGCTGCTCCGACCCTCTGGAACGAACTCCCCGTGGAGATTCGTACCCTCACCACCCTCCAGGCCTTCTGCATAGCCCTTAAAACCTGGCTGTTCCGACAGGCTTGGGGCTAAAGACTCGTGGCCCCACTTCGAATGGTATGACTGTTGTGCTTTTTTAATTATGCATGGTTTTTATGTTTTTTGTAACTTTGTTTGTTTTTCCCCTCCCTTTGAGTTGTGAGCCGCCCTGAGTCCCTTTCAGGGAAAAGGGCAGCATACAAATAAATTAAAATGAAATGAGAAATGAATGAAATGAGACAGTCAGTACACACACAAACACACACACACTTATAAAAGGCAGTGAGGGGTAATAATTAAAGGGCTGAATTAGGTACAGGGAGATCCAGAGACCCTTAAAAATGTTTTTGTCACTTCCTTTTATCTCATTCTAATGGTGAACATTATAGAATCTAACCAATCAAAATTCAACAATGCAATTTGCTATCAAACTTTGATATTAAAGAATACCATGGATAATAAGGGATTTTAATTAAAAAAACAGTCCACTTTTTTCTAATTGCATCCTGCACCAGTGTAATTTCTTCTCTCTTTTTTTTGTTCCTTGAAGTTAAGAAACCAAGTAATCAGGAATACATAGGGAAAACATTAAAAGAACTTTTTGCATTGCATTTCAATTTACAAAAATGCTGCCTAGTGCTTTGAATAAAATAAGTACTCTTAGTACTTATTTACTTAAATAAGTAACCCAGTACTTAGTAACCTAATACTCTTGAATAAAAATAAATTTAAAAAAATGATTGAACTTCCCCCACTGCCTTTCCTCTTTAAGAAGTCTTTATTAATGGCATTGGAGCATGGCTGACAAAACTTGCCCGCTGCAGGCTGGATGCATCATGGGCTGGTCATTCCATGTCCGGTTTAGCCAAGGGGGGGGGGGAGTCCTGATATATCATATGACACTGTCCTGACAATGCGAATTTGGCACCCTTGCCTTTGAACATAAATAAGGAACGAACATTTTAATGACATATGAGGATGAGTATTTGGGTCCCTGGAAGGCTGAGCATGTGTCTATAAGCACCCTCTTGCCTTAAACTCTTGTTTATCATGTCTCTTGACCTGAGGAAAAGAGTATACAAAGAAGAGAGACATTGCAAGATTATTCACCTTAGTTAACAGAAGTTTATGATCAATACTCCTGTAAGGTAGAAACTTTAGGCACTTGAATACATGCAAATCTCTTTCTGTCCTTTAGGTCAGGGGTCACCAATCTTTCGAACCTCAGGGACCACTAAATTCATAATTTTAAATCCCGTGGACCACTAATGTGAATTAGTGACGGGATGGGGTCCTTCAGGCATTTAGCTTGGCCGCCTGTTAGCGGAGAGAAGCACCCAGGTTTGCTGTTCATTGCAGCTAGGAATCTCAAATACGGCCAATGAATGTTTGTCTTGTAGCAAAGACAGGCGCTAGATCGGCCCCCTGCAAACTCTGTCTTTTGAGGAGCCCGGCTGAAGTTTCACGCACTGGTCACTGAAGCGCCTGGACTCCCAGGGCGGGAGGGAAGGACTGGAGCGACTAAAAAGGCAGTCAAACTAAGTGCCTGAAGGACACCATCCCATCAGTGAGCAGGAATAATTGCTTTGGAGGGCCGTATCCAGCCCAGAGGCCAGTTTGAAGATCCCTGATTTAGTGCAATACAAAAAATTCAAAAATGCAAAGATTTTACTGCGGACCATCAGTGGTTCACGGATCACCAATTGGTAACCGCTGCTTTAGGTTATCATCCTAATTGATTAATTTAAGAAAGTACCTTCAAAATGCCCAGCTTTATAGCATGTCTATAATCTGCCTTTAATCCTCCAAAATCTTCTCTTTAAATATGGATCAACAGGTTATCATACTATAGATTTTTGTTTCAGAAGTCTATCTCTTTTTAATTTTGCAAGGAAGATTTTTGTAATATTTAACCTGTAAAACCTAATCAGGTTATGATCAGGAAGTGTTTTCTCATGTTACTTAATCGGTTTGAGGCAATTCCTAAAAATCAAAATGCTATTCTCAGTAATTGTACTTGAAGAGATCTTTGTTAAATGGGGTTGAACAAATATTCATCCTTAATAGCTCTGTTCTTCAACTCTTTTTTAAAAGATTTTTTTAAAAAAAATGCAGGTTAAAATCTAGATTAAAATCAAAATTAATATGATGACTAATAGCCTAATTCTGGAAGAAACTCATTCGAAAAGCGCTCCCACCCACCAAAAAATGCAATCTGGATGATCTGAGAAAACTGCAATATGAAGGCGGAAAACTGAAACCAGATGAATGGGGGCCAATATGATACAGGTAGTTCTCGATTTACAACCATAACTGGAGCCAGAATTGGATTGCTAAACCACGCAGTTGTTAAATGAGTCATGCCTGGTTTTATGACCTTTGCTATGCTGTTGAGTGAATTGCTGCAATTGTTATGTAAATCAGGTAGTAAGCGAACCCAACTTCTAACATTGGCTTTACTTGTTAGAAGCCATTTGGGAAAACTCATAAACGGCAATCACATGACTGCAAGATGCTGCAACTATTATAAATATATGCTGGTTGCCAAGCACCTGAATTTTAATTACATTCAACTGTTGTAAATTCCCTGTAATACTGATTGATAGTTATATTAGTTATCTGACTAACTTTGGATCTAAGTCAAGGTTGACTCAGCCTTCCATCCTTCTGAGGTTGATGAGGGCCAAGCTTGCAGGAGTCGGCGGGGGGGGCATTATGCTGACTCTTGTAAACCGCTTAGAGAGGGCTGTGAAGCCGTATCTAAGTCTAAGTGCTATTGGTATTGCTTATTTGGATTTTGAGATTAGGGTGGATAGTAAATACTATAAATTGATGGATGGATGAAATATGAAGCTCATGTCTCTTTTTTATTGTTCTAGAAATGCAGGGCATGGAATTTTAGTCTTAAATTAGTGGAAGGCACTTGTTAGTGTAGCCAATTATAGATGAAGTTTCTTACTTTCATACAGTAACGTATTTAGAGAAAGGCTAGGGAGATTAGGGCTACAGGTTTGGGCTGCAAAAATCCAGATATCTCTTAACATTTTGCTGCCATCTATGGGTAACAGGGATTTTTGTAAATCAGATCTTTTAAATTTAAGTTTCAGTTCTCTCTGTCACCAGATAGAAGGGAATTTTCCATTTTTTTCAAAGCAAAATCTTAATGAAGCAAATCACAATACTGCCACCTACTGTTTACCAGCACAATATCCAAATCAGTGATTTATGAAAAGCTAGAAAGTAGACAAAAGTGCATATAGTCAAGGCTATGGTTTTCCCAGTTGCAATGTATGACTGGGAAAGTTGGACCGTAAGAAAGGCTGAGTGCCAAAGAATTGAGGCCTTTGAACTATGGTGCTGGAGAAACTCCTGTGAGTCCCTTGGACTGGAAGGCAATCAAACCGGTCAGTCCTAGAGGGGATCAACCCTGACTGTTCTTTAGAAGGCCAGATCCTGAAGATGAAACTCAAATACTTTGGCCACCCTAATGAGAAGGAAGGACTCACTGGAGAAGAGCCTAATGCTGGGAAAGATTGAGAGCAAAAGAAGAAGGGCACGAAAGAGAATGAAGTGGCTGGATGGAGTCACTGAAGCAGTAGGCGTGAGCTTAAATGGACTCTAGAGGATGGTAGAGAGGAAGGCCTGGAGGAATTTTGTCTATGGGATCGGGATGGGCCGGACAGAACTACGCAACTAACAACAACAGAAAGTAGACATTATTAAACACCTAAGGTTTCTACAAAACCAGAAAGGATTGGGCCATATCGTAAAAACTTCATTTGCTATTATAATACCCGTAGTCTCAATGCACAAATCCTGACTGCACACATACACACAAATAAACATCTTAAGATCCTTGAGAAGAAATCTTAAAGATTGGGTTTTTTAATGTCCTAAAACTCTAAAAAATTTCAAATTTTTCCTTTGCAAAGTGGAGAAAAGCATAGTGGTGAGTGGGGGAGAAAATTCTTTTATGAGCTGTACAAAGCTCCATAATCAGTGCTTTTCAACTGTCAGCCATTAAAGCAAAGAAAAATGAATTGTGCAGCAAGTACCCGCCAATCTTTTTCTTTCAAATGTCCCCTGCATTTATAAATTTTAAGTTTTGAGCTTTTATTTGCATGAGATGCTTTGAAGTGAAGCTTCTACCAAATTATTACATAAATTGTAGGCTCTGAACCTGTCTTTACATAAGCACATAGATCATCTAACTCGGGGATGTCAAACTCGATTTCATTGAGGGCCGTGTCAAGTTGTGTCTGACCTGAGGGCTGGGGGTGCGTGGCCCTGTGTGTGTGTGGCCAAGGTAGGCATGGCTGGGGGGTAGGCGTGACACGGGACTC
Organism: Thamnophis sirtalis; assembly: GCF_051295495.1. Lineage (NCBI taxonomy): Eukaryota > Metazoa > Chordata > Lepidosauria > Squamata > Natricidae > Thamnophis > Thamnophis sirtalis. Next base: position 20,228,519 of record NW_028261388.1, on the reverse strand, counting down.
GTGTTGGGACATCTGTGGTGGCCAAGTGCTAAGGCAGGACTTCCCTGAGACCATCCTTACTCTCATTATAATCTCCTTCCTTCCTTCTTTTCCTTCCCTCTTCATTCTTTCTTCTTCCTTCCCCTTTCATTCTTTTTCCTTCCTTGCTCTCTTCACATATTCCCTTATTTTTCTTTCCCCCTTCTCTTTCTCTTTTCTTGTCCCTTCTTGCATGCTCAAATGCAGAAGGGAAACATTTCTCCTTTTGTTTTGTTTTTAGTTTGTTTTGCTAGCCCTCTGCCAGCTAAAATGGGGCTCACCCACCCCAACCGAGCTGCATTTTTACCCTGCCCAAGCTCCGTTTTCGCTGGCAGAGGCACCATGGGCCAGTCTTTTGCTGTTCCCAGGCTGGCCCTGTGGCCCAGATCTAATCACCCTGCAGGCCGAATCCGGCCCACGGGCCTTGAGTTTGACACCCTTGATCTATCTGCATCAGACAGACCATGATTGAAAACAATAATTAAGGGACTACAGATGCAGGTAGAAAATTGTGCCTTGTGAATACTTGCATGCCATGTAAAGGCAGCCATAGTATTAGTTCAGCTCTAAACATCTACAAATATTTATGAACCTTTTTGAGCCATTTCATCTAAAAAACCCAGAACAACCAAAAAGAACAGCCAATGTGGATGATGAGCATTTTATGGCTTTTGAAGTTTTGAAAGTATTATGCGCTTAGTTTTGTGACCATTATTAAGCTGCCGAGTCTTCTTTTGAGGAGGAGCAAATTAAATTTTATTTTAAAAAAAAATTAGACAGTAAAACTGGAATAAACAAACAAAATCTTAAGAAACGGAGTGGAAAAAGACAGCATAGCATTAAATAAACAAATACAATTATATACAGAAAGTTAACTACACATCAGCAGCAAATTCTGATCATTTTTACTGCAAAGAACAATTTTCTCATCAAAGAGATGTGCCAGGCAATACTCAGCTTGATGCACACACATTGCATTTCTGATAACCTAAGACACCACTGCCTTCCATGAGCCTTATTCATTCTGTGCCCGTTTATCACAATTATCCTAACCATGGAGCACTACTGCCGTGTATACATTGTGCTAAGCCAAAACCAAGAAATCCCCATGATGGATTATCGTGCTATGTGAATCAATAAATTATTCTGCATTGGGGGACTAACCATGGTTACTAAAACCCAGATTTTTCTAAGTTTGTAACTAGTCTGAAATTACAAGTTAACAAACTTTCTTTTTCAATCAGGTATACATCTCCTGCCATGGTTAAAGCCAAGTGAGGGTGAGAGGGTAGATCATGAGATTAGAAGCATTACTTTTGTTACTGACTAAACTTACATGTTTCACTTTTGTGGGATTCACACCTTGTAAACTGACATTGTTTTTTTCTTCCTCTTAAAAATGTAATTTATAACTAAAAGTCCAGTTGTTGTTAAGGGTCTATTAATATAGCTATACGCAATGCTATATTTCATTGGAAGAAATACATTTTGTCTGTGGTTACATAATAAAGTTATACATCTTGTTTTACATCCACGCACAAATGGAACTCTTTAACAAGGTTAAAGGATTATTGCGCATATAAACTTAAAAAAGCTGCCGTTTTGTTATTCTCATAAATACAATATGATAACTTTAAAGGAGAGCATCTGGTTTATCCTGATTCAAGGCAGTAACACGTGAAGCCCGTATTCTAGGTTAAAGAGTCATACATGGCAGGGATTAAAATGGGACAGTACACATGCTTGGTACCTATTGGTAACCATGTATGTTGCACTATACAGTGGAAACCTGAAAACATGTTTATTTCTCAAAACATATACCCAGAACCGCAACTGAAGGAGAATTGAACATAGATTGATTAAAATCCCTCCATTAAAAAATAAATTTAAGACACATCTGAGCCTCTTGTCTAAAAGTTAAAAAAAAAAAAGGAGAAGTCCCTGAGCTCCAAGTTAAGGTCAGCTGTACATGTTTGAACTGTCTCTTTTTGTTTAGTATCATATCAAAAAAGTTTGAATTTTGGCCTGAATACCCTTCAAAAACTTGGAAGATTGTTATTGCTATCTAAAGAAAATGTTTGAGATCAAAGTCTAGATCAGTGTTTCTCAACCTTAGCAACTTTAAAATGTGTGGACTTCCAACGCAGCTGGATGAGGAATGCTGGGAGTTGAAGTCCCCACAACTTAAAGGGTTGAAAAACACTGGTCTAAGATTGATTTTTGCTGATTAAGGAAGCATATTTTGCTTGACTAAATAATCAGGGTTTGGAATCAGTCCACCATGGACTGATCCATGGACTTTTTTGGGCACGGAAAGCACTAAAAATATGTGATGTTTGAAGGATACATCTGTACCTCGGTTGCAATAGATTTCTGATCCATGCTTTTATTTATATATAAATAAAGAAATTGAATTACAGTTTTCTGATGGAGGCAAGGATAGCATTTTCAAGTAACAAAGTCAAATTGTCAGGCCTTTCCCACCTCCCTGTTGTGTGAGTAGGAGGGTAAATTGCAATATTATACCATTATATTAACTGTTTCAGCCTATAGTTTTTCTTCTTTTAGTACTTAATTTGATGTAACAAAATACTGCAATAAAAATAATACGTTAGCTATTTTTCTATGAGTGCATTTAATTGATACTAAAGAAACATAACTTTTAATGCCTACTGTAAGAATGGAATAATGGTCATAAAAGAACTGCAGGGAAAAAGAAGATAAACAGCACATTTCTAGTATGGATCTTAACAAGCACACTTTTTTCAATATATAATCTTGGGGATTATTTTAGCATGCTATCAATACAGCTAACATTTAAATCTCCATGCAGAGTGAAAACAAGGGGAGATGTGCTTTTTGACTTAACATTGTTCTGCTATGATTTTGCGTTGAACGCCCTGATTGATCTTTAAAAATCCCTGCATAGATACTAGATTTTGATTTCCACAATAGCTTCAAAAGATCTCTCTCTATATTTAGCTTATTCTGGTTTCAATGAGGTTGCTTTCTCTCCAATGTTGCATGCTTTTGGAATAAAATGGCATCCTTGAAATGACAAACGGCTATCACTTGATTTTTTGTTAGCACAGTCCTAAAACTGAAAACGCACACATACACACACACACACAAATAAGCATGTGATATGTTGCTTTAAAATCTGTACCACAAATTAATGTTAATTTTTTTTAAAAGTACTACAATTTTGTGGCAAAAGCATTTGCATTAATAATAAAATACTGCATTGTGGTGCCCCTTCCCACTTCCAAATGCCCCTACTAATTCTGGATGTGCAGTCATTATATGCAGAATATGCATCCTATCACAATATTCTGGTTCAAATGAGTGTTCACTCCAAGAATCTAGCGTGTTTGAGACTATATAAATCTGCCTCCGATTGGTCCACTGTTTATTAAATGATGGACATCCGTAAGATACTTGTTCAAGAATCATCTTTAATGTGAAACTGTTAGCATGCTAAGTATTTCTGCACTGCACTGAAGGAAACATGTATCCAATAGTATATAACCTAAAAAATGGGGCCAAGCAACAAGCAAATACAATTGTATAATTCTTATATGCAAGTATAGGATTATACCAGAAGCTCCAAGGAAGGATATCAATATCCAAAATCAGGATGGCGCTCCTTCTTCTCATACAAGGAAGCCGGACTTTGACTCAAATACACTACTGGTACTGTGCTGGGACCCCAACCCTTTCCTTTGCACTGGTGCCTGAAAAACCAATCCTTCAAACTTCAGGAATTCTCCACGACTGTACTCCACAGAGAAGTAATGAGAGGCAAAAAAAAAAAAACCTACTGTACATCTCTGAACTCCTTTCTCTTTGTGCAAGGCAATTCTGGGTGACTACTTACAAAAGGCAAAATGAAGCTGCATCATTTGTGCTGAACTTATCGGAATTCTGCAGTAGCCATTCATATATAGCTCACATCTGCACAAGAAATATTCCAGATGGGGAGCAATGATTGTAAAGAGTGAAGAGAAATGAATGCATAAGTACATGCAACAAAGTAAGGATGTCGTTTACAGGATTGCAGGTATTTTTAAATGCTGTAATCTGTTAATGAAGATACAGCAATTTCCAGCAGTGGATGTCAAATTATAGAATTTTTGTCCCCCAAAGAGGTTTCTCGACACCTGCCCATCTTTTCGATGCTAATTAAACCTGTTTTTATTTCTTCCAATTAAAATTATTATGCTATATCGTTGTTAAGTTTTATCTGGCTGCTGTACGCTATTTATTTTTTGTTGCATTTGTTTGATTTATTTTTGCATATGCCTTCCCTGTGAATATAGTGAAGAAAAGCATAAAGAATATTAACAACATAAGATAGATGTACATTTTGAATTTAAGTAAAAATTCAAACAAAACTTTGCAGTATGCATCCTATCCAAGGGCGAAATCCAAATGGATACATTTTCCCCCTCTTGTGCTCTTGTCTAAAATACACTGTATTTGTAAGTTCAAATTCAGAGAGTCACAAGGAAAGATACTAAGATTTTCTTTTTTTAATAAGAGCAACCCAGAAAAGTAATTTTCACCAGCATTGATTCACATTACAGTACATCAATATTAACAGCATTCTCTTTTTTTTTCTATTTTTGGTACATAAGATGGAACCTTTCTAGATAACCTCATAAGGCATCAGTAACTAAGAGTAAAAAACCTATTAGTTTACAATTTATTTAAAAAATTCGGAAATACACAGCAAGTCCTAAACTTTAGTAGTGCTATCCATACACAACTACCTGATTTCAGAACCCAGTTAAAAGCCCCAAATCTTTCAAAGAAGCTCTGCAACAGTGATGTTGTGCAATTATGGATGTTGCTTACTATGACGCCCCACCCCTCCCACCCCCGAATATTACACATGGCACATTCTCATTCAAATTTTGCAATGTAAAAAGTTACAAACATATCTAACCAAATAAATAATAATTAAAAATGAATGTGTTTTGTTAAAGTATCCTAAAACCACTATGCAGAATAATGGCCGTTTTCTCTCACAGATTATATACATGGTAATACCCAGCAAAGGGTACACTGCTACAAAACATGTTAAACAAAGAGTAAACTTGAAATGTTTTTTTTCCATAATAAAAATCTAGCAGCTTGACTAGCTAATGCTGTTGTGTTTCCTTGAATTTGGGAAGTGTTTAATCTATATCTTCATCCAGTTCGTAATTGTCTTTATCATAAATATCTTTTACTAAAAGAACCCGTACAAGCATATTTTCCAAAGTATTGCGGTCCACTGAAGTGGAAGTGTACCAAATGGGACTCTCCGAAGTTACTGGGCAAGCTGGCTGCAAATAGAACACGTCCATTCTCTGAGTGAGATTTGACGGGCTGAAAGGAACAAAACAAGAGCAAAATTAATAAAGGGCACATATTATTTTAAATTATGGTCACTGTAATAACCTCACTTTAAAGCAGGGGTGTCAAACTCAAGGTCCACGGGCCAGATCTGGCCTGCAAGGTCTGGCCTGGAACTAGTAAAGGACTGGCCCGTGGTGCCTCTGGCAGCCGAAATGTTCCCCCCCCCCCCGTTTTCGCTGGCAAAATGCTGCAGGAGGCCGTCTAGGCTGAAAATGGGGTATGGGGGAATCTCATTCGGCCCCCACTCTTCCTCCGTTTTGGCTGGCAGGGTGCTGCAGGAGGCATCTGTCCTGTCTCCCCCCTCCCGCCACCATGCCCCAGCTGGCCCATGGAGGAGAACTGCAATGCTGATCCGGCCCTTGAAGAAATTCAGTTTGACACCCTTGGTTTAAAGCATAATATAAAGTAGGTTAGAGCAGAAGGAATATTTATTTATCAGACAACTATTGACTTTTTAATATCAATGAAATATTCACTTCATACAATCTGGATTTCCAAAATACTGCTATTATACAGGTAGCTCTTGCTTCTTCTTCTCAACTTCCTCTTTTACCGCTTTGGGTGTTGAGAGGGATACTAAGTTCTGTAAGTCCTTGCTTAATCACCCTAATTAGGACTGGAATTTGCATTGCTAAGTAATAATATCTTTAGATAATATCTAAGCTTTAAGTATAACATCACCCGACTGCACTGTTTAGTAATGACAATTTTGGTAGTCCTGGTTGCAATTATTAGATCAGGATTGTGCCATTGTTAGGCTTGGATCTCATGCTATTTCTGCTCTGCCATCCTGTACTCTGCTGCCCTGCATCCCCACTGCCCTACACCACTCCTAGTTGACCTTCTTCCTCCCAGTGCTGATAAGATGTATCTGGACCTGGAACTTCACAAGGCAGCTGCTGGGCCAAATGAAGTCTTGGGAAGACTATGCAAGGCCAGCAGTTTCATCGCAAAGGGCCAGACCAGGAGCACCTTGTGAGCAGAAGGAGGAAGCGGATTATTGGTCAATTGGGATGGAAGAAGATTGTGGGTGAGAGAGTTCAAGGGCACCCTGAAGTTGTAAATGTAGGCAAGCTACTTGATCACGTGACTACGGGAGCACCACAATGGCTACAACTTCAAAGACCAGGCCTAAATGCCATTCGATTAGCATTGTTGTAACTTCAAACTGTTGCTGAAAGATTAAGTAAATATCTGTATAGATTTTGTTTTCTTGCCATGAAATGGTATTAATTACTGACATAATAACCCTGTTTATAAAGTCAAGTAATTGTAATTTGTAAGTGTAATTTACATTTTGTTCAGTGGAACAATTTGCCTCCAGAAGTTGTGAATGCTCCAGTTTTTAAGAACTATTTTTAAGACCAAGGTCCCTTCCAGCTATTATTTTACTTACAATGTTCTCCTTATTAAAAACTTCCTAATGTGTCCAGTTCTCCCTACATTGGCTTTTTAGAATTAACCCAAAAGTTGCTGTTCCTATAATAGCTGGTTTCAGGTGATCTGTGCCTGAACTGAAATATACTTGTTGCAAGTATTTTGGACTGTGTTATGGGAACTGAAATGTGTAAAAAAACAAAAGAAGCATATTTGTTCTGGCAAAAGTGGTCCGGTTAAGAGCAAAGGAAAACCAAGGACATAAATGGCTGAGAAGATGAGGCTGGCCTGGAGGGATGCTGGGACCTCAGCAGTGGTGGCTGTTGAGATGGGCATACAAGTTGGATGTGTGGGGCATATCACCGATGGCAGGGGCTGAAGGGTGGGGAGGCAAGGTTGGCCAAGGGGATATGTTACTCTGGGACTCTGGAGGGAGAAGGTGCTAGGATAAGCAGGACAGAGAAACGGAAGATGCTGGGAGGATAGGGAGAACAGTGCTGAGAGCTGCTAGAGAGATGAGGGGGTAATGTACTACAGCCTTAGCCTTCTTACCTAGTCTGGATTTTGTTTGCTCCAAAACCCGGAGGAACATAAGAGTAGTATAGGTTTTGGGCTGTTAAGCCTGAAAGAGCTGCTAAGCATGAAACAGGTTACTAGGTGTGTAAACATTTAGGACACTTTGCAAATAGGATTGTTTAGTACAATATATAAGGATGTTGGGGGATAAGATCGTTTAGCAGAATTATCACTGAATATGAGTGATGTTAAAATTAATATGTACCGTATTTTCACGACCATAAGCCGCATCGGATTATAAGCCGCAGTATCAGTTAACGTTAATTTTTCAAACTTTTTTCATATATAAAGCGCACCGGGTTATAAGCCGCACGTTTTTTTTGCAACATTCATCCACGCGCAACTTTCGCAAACAAATTACTAACAAAATCGCAACATCTGCCACTCCTCGCACTCCGCACTCCATGATACACCCCCCCGCACCGTTCGTCCAGTAAGGTTGGGGAGGCGTTGGGCAGAATTGGGAGGGAGATTTTCAAAGAAGCGCACCAAATATCTCCCGCGAACTGAATCGGCTTTAATAAAGCAATTACCTGCTCAGCTTTAGTTCCCTTTGTGAAAGTTAGAATCCGCAGCTTGAACCCGAGAAACTATTAATCCTTCTCCCATTAAGCGCTATTCCATCGGACCTCCCCATTAAAACCAATCGGAGGAGAAAGCCTGGGCGAGCTGGGGAGGGAAACTGCTCTGATGGTGGAAGGAACGGGAGGCAGGAACGGAGGAGAAAGCCTGGGCGCTGGGGAGGGAAACTGCTCAGATGGTGGAAGGGACGGGAGGCAGGAACGGAGGAGAAAGCCTGGGCGCTGGGGAGGGAAACTGCTCAGATGGTGGAAGGGACGGGAGGCAGGAACGGAGGAGAAAGCCTGGGCGCTGGGGAGGGAAACTGCTCAGATGGTGGAAGGGACGGGAGGCAGGAACGGAGGAGAAAGCCTGGGCGCTGGGGAGGGAAACTGCTCAGATGGTGGAAGGGACGGGAGGCAGGAACGGAGGAGAAAGCCTGGGCGCTGGGGAGGGAAACTGCTCAGATGGTGGAAGGGACGGGAGGCAGGAACGGAGGAGAAAGCCTGGGCGCTGGGGAGGGAAACTGCTCAGATGGTGGAAGGGACGGGAGGCAGGAACGGAGGAGAAAGCCTGGGGGCTGGGGAGGGAAACTGCTCAGATGGTGGAAGGGACGGGAGGCAGGAACGGAAGAGAAAGCCTGGGCGCTGGGGAGGGAAACTGCTCCATATATAAAGCGCACCGGGTTATAAGCCGCACTGGCGGTTTTTGATCAAATTTTAGGATTTTCAGTGCGGCTTATAGTCGTGAAAATACGGTAGTTTTACGGCTTCTTTCCTTTGGAATGTTTTCAAGTGCCCATTGATAAAAATTGTAAAATCCCATGAAAAATAAGTTCACATATAGACACAGATATAATTAAAATATTTTTTTAAAAATACCTCCTAGATAAATAGCATTCAAACATTTTCACAGGACACCTAGAAGGATCTGCGATGTTTTCCATCTGTTCAAATACTGGCTCATCGTCTTCATGTTTCCTTTTTCCAGTAGTAATTTTATCTTCTTTTTAAAAAAGGAAAATAATACAATATGATTTTTGTTATTGGTTTTATTTTAAAAATACACATATTATATCACAAAGGAACTGAATTAAATACAAGAACAACAGCTATAATGCTGTGATGTTGCAATCACTGTCTTACTTGAAAGGAAATGCAGAAATATTTTTTCAGTAATGTATCTTTTTTCAGTTAAGTATATTTTTTCAGCAAATAATTTTAAAGTAATTTTAACTGTGGCTTTATCAAAGAAAAAATGAAAAACCTAAGTCCAAGTTCCAGTTATTTTCCTTTCCTGAATGAAGACTCTATCCACACAAGTATTTTATCTTACAGAATAAGCTGAGAATCTGATTTTCTACATTTCATTTAAATTTGCTATTTAAACCAAATATATTATTCTAATTAATCAGTCTCTGTCCCAAGCTGACACACAATTATGTTATCTTGGCCCTCAAAAGTTAGTAATTAGTTACTTAGCTTACTTGTTTTTAATTCCACTAATACTTAAGGATGGCTTGTTAAACTAATTAGTCTATAACAGACAGACAGACAAACAGAGACCAATACAGAATCAACCTTGCATTATTTTACTTTCTTTCCAGAAGCTATGTAAAATAGAGCCCTCTGCTTAAGGTAGAGACCAGTAGTCTCTTCCGGATCCCGTTGCCACCGGTGCAGTGCAACGGGGCCAGGCGCCCACCACATGAACCCACGCAGCGCACACATGCGTACTTACCACCCGCGACGCCTCTGCGATGCTCCAGCTGCTCAGAGCGTCACGCAGGTGCCATGCGCTCTGTGCAGCTGTGCGGAAATCCCGAAAATTTCAAATACTGGTAAGGAGCATGGGCGGGGGATGGGCCCTCTGGAGCACCATACCGGAACGGTACCTGGTGCTCCCGGCAGGCACTGGTACACCCATACCGGGGCGTACCAGTCGTAACCCACCACTGCTTTACAAGTAGGGTAACTTTGCCACTGGAACAAAAAGTTGCAATACCTTCATTATCTGTTCCGCACAGCGAGGAAACCTGATATCGAAGACAAGCTTTGCTTTCCATCGTTAGAGGATTCTTCTTCCAATGCCTATAAACAGTGCCAAAGGAAAGTCTTAAGTGCTGCTCCACTGTTTTCAGACCAAAATACTTCGTGTTGAAGTAGAATAGTGTATTTAGAAGAGCAGCTGGAGAATGGGATCCCAGCTGTTTAATATTCCAGAGATAGTCCTCCTCAACTCGAGAAAATATCGAACCTGACAGGCGAAAAAGAAAAGACTTATAAACAAACAGACCTAAACAAATCCAACATAAAAAACCTAAGAAGATAAAAAAAGAAGCTATATTAATCTGAAAAACATGTGAAATATTTAAGACCAAGTACCTTAGCCCAACAAATTAACTAAAGATTAAACTGTGTTTATAAACCAACATTCTTTACATAGCTTATAACAACTAGTCATGAATTATTCTGGTGTGAATTGCTTAAGGAACATAAAGCCAAAGACAAAAAATATCAAAACAAGAAAAATTACCATCTGGAAGTATGCTGGGCTGCCAGCTTCTGAGTATTTTATTTATTTCCTGCATAAATGTATGATAATTAGTATCCAAAAAGATATTATCTTCTCGATTGCTTCCATTCAGGTACTATAGAAAAGGAGGAACATAAAAATTAGTATATTCAAACTAAAGAAGATTGCCAAACTGTTTTTGATCATTTGCATGCATATAAAAAATAATTGCATAAGAAAGCAACCTTAATTTAACTACTAATTGGCTTGATCTTTGTGAAGGATTTGGGATTCATTCAAGGAAGTAGGGAGTGATTTTTACACAACCTCTCATTCTATTCCAAGGATCAATCTCAAGTCAATCAAATCAATCTCAAAACACATGACTTAGAGGAGCCTTTCTTAAAAACTGGCCAGGGTTTGTTATAAACCATGATCCTTAGATAGTGTGCAACAAAAAGCTGAAATCTGGGGAGTGTAAATGAGAGTTTTCCAGCCCATAAAACAGGGGTGTCAAAGTCGCATCATCACAGCCTCTTCACGTGATGCATCATGAGTTTTTTCTCCTTTGATAAACCGGGTGTGGGCGTGGCCAGCATGTGATGCATCTGGCCCACGACCCTGAGTTTGACAGCCCTGCCATAGAAGAACAGGAGTAGAAAAAGTACATAAGCCTGGGACCTGCTTCTGTTCATTCCAACCGATCTACATAACATTAAAACATGGCTTGTAGAAAGTGTAAATGCAGCTAATATTTCAACTAATGATTCTAAGTTCTGTCAATCACATTTATTTGGGGAAAAAAATAGCAACCACATGCAGATTATCTAATATTTAAATTACTCACTTCCTGAATCCCAAGACACAAATAATAGATACTGTCAGGTGCATAGTTTTCTCCGTTTGGTCTTCGGACTTCATTTACAAAGTGTGCCAGCCAAAAATTTAGCTCAGTAGAAGTATGTGATATAATATCTTCTTTCAATTTTACTGACTTTGCTGTAGTGGGAAATGTAGGGTATCATGTAATGCTGTCTCTTATTGATAAAATAAAGCACCCAGCAGATGAATACAAAATAAAGGAAACATATTCAAAAATTGCAAACATCACCATAAAAACCTCTTTCAAACATAAGAAATACAGTAAGGGCTTTTCACTTAAAGTATTGATTTCTACGCTATGCTTAATGCTTCGTGACTTTGCAGTAATTGTTCCCATACAATGACCTCATTTGACTGATCAGATTCTGAAGACGAACACATAATGTGCCCTTCACAACCCCATTACAAAAACAAAATCTTAATTCATATCCAAGGTCTACAGTCTTATCTGCAGGACATACTGTCTGTATGTTTTAAACTAAAGATTTAAAGGTACACGAGATACTTACTTGATTTTAGCTCATCTAGTACCAACAGATCTTCCTCTAAGTTCCTAGTTTTTACCCAGTGTTTCCATGCATTTACACCATACGCATACTTGAAAGGAAAACTGCATTCTGAGTTCTCAGAGCCATCATCTTGAGAATGGTATTCTGACACTGCTTTTCTCTTTAGTCCCTGCCATCGAAATGGACTTTGTTAATTAATAGTGCTTATTAATATTGAACAGTCAATGATGCTTTTTCTGTTAAAGAGAAGTGAGATCCAAGTAAGCCATAGGTACCAACTATGAACCGGGCATTGGGAGTGAAGCTTGAGATTCTTAAATTAGTTGTGTTCATGAATGTATGTAAAAAGCCAATGTCTATTTCACCCTGTAAATTATGACATTTGGAAAGGCACACAGTGTATAAAACAATATCAAGAAGCACAAGTCACTTTCTCATTGCCCCTCAAGGTACAGTTATCAGACTCTCATTACAAGAAGATACAACCAAAGAAGGCACTATTTATGTTTACCACTCTAATAAAAATATAGATTATACCTTCTTTTTACTTCGAGGTCTTGGCTGTTCCTCGTATTCTTCTCCAAATACAGGTGGTAGCAAAAATTCATTCTCTGTGTCAAGTTCTTCTGTTGCTGTATATTATATAAAAGGGTAACCACTAATGATATAGTAAACATGCAGTCCAACATTTTGTACATATATTTATAAATGATGAAGGAATTATTTGTTTTACAATATGTTTTATTCAGGATTCAAAGATACTTTTAACAATTGTAGAAAACAAATAATGAAAGGAAATATTCTAGTTATTTTCATTATCAGATCAATTATATCTGGCATACACTCCTTTTTTACTTTCTTTGTAAAACACACAGACACACACACAAAAACAAACAAACACAAATTACTTAAATTATCAGGTCTTTCTATATATAAAATACTTTAATAACTGAATCCTCATCAACTTTAATTCTAGTCTGTAGCCTACATAAGACAATTAAATACATTTATGTGCGTGCACGCGTGCACACACAAACACAATTTTCTGGAATTTGCCTATTCCAGTGTTGGGATCCTGCCGGTTTAGCAACCAGTTTGGTGATCCACACGCGCCTGACGTGCGCATGCACAGTTTGACTAAAACTTACCTTCAACACTACTGCTTGGGGAGTAATTCAGCTGAGGTGCGGCAATCTGCTCTGCCGCACTAATCAGCTGAGAAGATATAGGTAAGTAAAGCGTAAGGGCAGGCGGGCGATCGTCAGAGCGAACCGGTTCGATCTCAGCTGATCATTGGAGCTACTTGTTCGCCGAAACCAGTCTGAACCGGCTGAATCTCATGCCTGTCCTATTCCTATATGATTTTTTGCATCTTTTCATGCATAGAGCTTCTTTCCAAAAATGTTCCAAGTCAGTTTCCCTAAACTGGTTCCTTCCAAAAGGTGGTGCAATTCTCATTTCCTCCATGGACTTCATTTCGCCAAGACTGTCTGATAGTAACTGTCTGAATTTTTGTAAACTCAAGTTTGTCTTAATAACAGTACCTAGCCACTTTGTATTCTGTAGGGATCTTTTATAATTGCCTTCAGGTTTTCCAAGCATTTCAATTGGTTTGTCTTTTGTGCTCAAATACTGAAATTTTAGCTTCATTGCTACTTCTTTCACAGGCAGTCTGTTTTTAACTTCATGGAAGTATTGGTTTGCTTTTCTTGTGACTTAAAGCGTTTTCCTGGCAGGGTTGGGGTGCTCCGAATGTCATCTCTCATGGTCTTGCTTTCTCTGTAGGAACACCTGCCCTTTGGAATAAGATTCCCCCAGAGATTAAGATGGTCCCCACCCTACGGTGTTTTGAAGGCTTGGAAGACCTGGCTCTTCGCCAGGTCTAGTGAATGAAGGTCCCTTAAGATGATGTGGTTTCAATTTTCTTTGTTCCCATATTTGCGCCTTGTGCAGAATCACTAGGAGTTGGGCCGCATATACAATGAATAAATAAAACCAATTTCCTGCAGCATTGCAATTGAAAAGCATCAATTTTCCTTCATTTAGTCTTTTGACAATTTAGCTTTCAGAGTTTTATGTAACAGCTAGCAGTTAAATGTACTCTTGTCCCATATTCCTGTGATGACTCAGTACCAAGATATTTTGTCTATATTTATCTCTGACTTTCTTATTGACTTTGGATTTCTCTTGGACATCTTTGCACGAAAGATTCCTTAATTTCAACCTTTTGCTTAAATATATCTGTGGTCTCTGTTTTATTATTATCCTTTATTTCTTTAAAGAGGCAATAGTGCCTTTTCAAACATTATTGATCAAATGTAATTCAATCTTCTCTTTAGCCTCACTGCCTAAACATAAAGAGTACCATTGACATATATTGTTGGTCTGATGGTTTTATTTGCTTTCTCAAGTTTACATTTTAATTTTGTAAAAAGAAATTTGTGATCTGAGTCGCAGTCAGCACTAGGTCTTATTTTTATTTCTTGATTGAATAGAGCATCTATGATCATCTATTTTTCCTTCGAAAAGTTATTAGTTTATTTGTTGTGGCCCAGCAGGAGCCGCTGGAGCTGCAAACAGACTCTGACAGCGAGGGCCCTTATGAGTCGGCTCTGGAAGATGTGGAGGACCCTGGACAGGGTTCCGACTCCGAGCAGGGATCAGAGAGGCTGGTTGGCCACCAGGAGGCGCCTGAGGCATGGAGTAGCGGTGAAAGCCAAAGGGAGTGTGCTTCTGACGTCAGGCCTTGGGGCAGTGGCGATGAGACATGCCTAGCAACGATGGGCAGATCGACGTAGAGAACAGCTACGCAGATACAAAAGATAATTGGATCCAGGTGGTTGTAATTAGGCTCCTCTCAAGATAATATTTAAGGAGAGACTCTGGGAGGAGTCTGGTTGCAGAATTCAACTTAATTCTCAACGCTGGAGAAGTTGTTATCTGTATCCGTCGGAGTCTGGGTTGCTGCCAAGGTTCTTATCTGTTCGTCATGCTTGGGCTTTCAGCCACCAAGATTTATTTTTCCTGCTAATAAAGTGCTGTGGCATTCCAGCTAAGCTTGTCTCGGCATTTGTTACTGGACGGAGGAGGGGGTCAGAACATTTATCTATTTTGTTTGGTTGTGGACATTGGAATATTGCAGATTCATAAAAGTTTGAGTTAAAAATCTAATACAGGTAGTCCTCAACTTACAACCATTCATTTAGTGATCATTCACAGTGGTAACGGTATTGAAAAAAGTAACTTATGACCATTTTTCACTCTTAGGACCACTGCAGCATTCCCAAGGACATATGATCAAAATTTGGGTGCTTGGCAATTGGCAAATAATTTATGAGTGTTGCAGTGTCCTGAAGTCATGTGATCATCATTTGTGACCTTCACAGTTGCCTTCTGACAAGGAAAGTCAATGGCAGAAGCCAAATTCACTTACAACCATGCGATTCACTTAACAATTGTAGCAAAACTGTCGTAAAACGGGACGCAACTTGCTTAACAGCTGTCTCTTTAGCAACAGAAACTTGAAGCTCAACTGTAATCGTAAGTCAAGGACTACCTGTAATCATAAACCACCTCAATTTTTTCATGGGGATATAGAAGCAATCATTTAAAACAGAAAGCAAGTAATCGTGCTATAAATCAATGTACAAACCTCTAGGAAAATCAACCTCGATATCAAGGTCTGGCTCATATGGGACATCAGGCAAACTTGTCTGTGTTTCTGTCACAGAATTAAGCAATTCTGTCTCAATTATTACATCTATAATTGAATAAAGACAAATATGTTACCATTCTCTTTTTTATAATCTATGCACTATTCAATAAAAGGTGATTTAGAGCCATAAGGCAGCAAAATCAGGCAAGCATATGAAAATATCTGATATAAATGAGCCTTTATGTGTTGTAAAGTAATATGTAATATTTAAGGAAAGAAAAACGTTTCTTAATCCAAGCATCACTGCCTTTAAAAAAAATGAAAAAGCAGCAAGACTGTTGAAAATTAGATGAAGTGATATATTTGGACTATTACATAATTCAAAGCCTAAAAACCAGAAATTAACAACACAATATTCACAGGCACCTTGATATACATTATCCTCTTCCCAAATAGTGTCAATGAGATATCAAAACCAAATAAAACTGAGTTTTAGAACTTTAAGATTTTCTTCATTAGACTGACTATCTATACCCATTTCTCTCTCTCCTTCTCGGTGTATGTGTGGGCATTTTGGTAATTGAATTACACAGCTCCTATAATGCCCTGATGAAATACCAAAGTTTTACCGACCAAAGATACTCCCATACAGAAATTCAGGTTTGTAGTAGGTGTACTTCATATCCAGAAGTATATCCCAAATACAAGAAATACAATTTCAGGGAGGAAAACATTCTAATATCTGAATTTATCTTTGCTAAGAGTGGGAATGCATCTAGCTGCCTACTTCTACAAGGACAGATCCTTACTGACTGCATCCCTTAGGATGGAGGGGGTTGCTATTAGTAATGTTGAGTCACTTCTTCCAGAAAAAAAGCCGAAAGGAACAAAATTATCAATGCTGTCCTAACTGAGTTTGTTCGGGTTCCAATGGTTCCAATTTGGTTCACAGGATTTATTTTCTGCTAGATTTAAGTATGTTGTGCCATGTGTTTATGAAGTACAGATCTGCACATGTCTTGTTGCATGTGCACTGCATATATAACATTGCTCTGTTTGTGCCATGACAGACAGAGAAATGAAGAACAAAAGAGAGTGACCTTGTTGTTCTATACCTGGCAGGAATATCAGAAAATCTCAGAAGGGTTTTCAACAAACACCACATATGTGCACACTTTAAACCCAGGAATACATTAAGACAGAAGCTTCTGCAACCCCAGGACAAAACATCCAGACACAAATCAATGACACCAAGCTGGCAGGAATAGCCAACACTTCAGAAGATAGGCTTAAGATACAGAAAGATCTTGATAAACTTGAACATATCTAACAAAATGAAATTCAATGATGGAAAGAGTAAGGTTCTACATTTAGGCAAGAAAAACGAAATGCACAGGTACAGTATAGGTGGTACCTTCCTCAATACTAGGAACTGTGTGAGGGACCTTGGAGTCCTAGTGGACAACCATTTAAACATGAGCCAGCATTGTGCAGCAGCTGCCACAAAAGCCAACACAGTTCTAGGCTGCATAAACAGAGGGATAGAATCAAGATCACGTGAAGTGTTCATACCACTTTATAATGCCTTGGTAAGGCCACACTTGGAATACTGCATTCAGTTTTGGTCACCACGATGTAGAAAAGATGTGGAGACTCTAGAAAGAGTGCAGAGAAGAGCAACAAAGATGATTAGGGGACTGGAGGCTAAAACATATGAACAACGGTTGCAGGAACTGGGTATGTCTAGTTTAATGAAAAGAAGGACTAGGGGAGACATGATGGCAGTGTTCCAATATCTCAGGGATTGCCACAAAGAAGAGGGAGTCAAACTTTTCTCCAGGGCACCTGAGGGTAGAGCAAGAAGCAATGGGTGGAAACTAATCAAGGAGGGAAGCAACTTAGAACTGAGGAGAAATTTCTTGACAGTTAGAACAATCAATCAGTGGAACAGCTTGCCTCCAGAAGTTGTGAATGCCCCAACACTGGAAGTCTTTAAGAAGATGTTGGATAGCCATTTGTCTGAAACGGCATAGGGCTTCCTGCCTAGGCAGTTGGACTAGAAGACCTCCAAGGTCCCTTCCAACTCTGCTATTGTATTGTATTGTATTGTATTGTATTGTATTGTATTGTATTGTATTGTATTGTATTGTATTGTATTGTATTGTATAAGAGCAATTTTGTATATGCAGTACAATGCAATGAGACATGTTCAGACCTGTACATTGGGGACATCAAACAACAACTTCACAAATGCATGGCACAACACAGGACAGGATTCAGCAGTAAATCTGCCTCTGAAAGACAAGGGTCACTCTTTGGAAGGCAGCAAGGTTCAGATTCTGGACAGAGAATGACCATTGGTTTGAAAAGTGAGTCAATGAGGCTATATATACATATATTAAAACTGAACAGCCCTCCCTCAACAGAGGGGGAGTGATGTGACACCACCTATCTCCTGTTTACAACACAGTACAACACATAGCAAGAAGGACTTGGAACCTTTCCAAGAAAGCTCCACACCCATTTGCACTCTGAGGATACTGTTAATCTCCCAAGTGGCCTCAACGACTGATGACTGCAAAGAATATAAATCCTTCCATTCCGCCCCAGGAGTCAGCAAAATGTTGTCAAAGGGGAAGGGGCATGCCTTTTATTGCGGGCGGGGGGAGCAGTTTTGGGATAATCCACATTCATATAACACCCATTCCATCTATTGATTTACCACACATATTTTTTAAATTTCTGCAATGTTCAACTAATTTGCATGTTGAGGGTAAAGGTTCGCTCTCTGAGTTTGTGGGTTCGTTTCCAAACGTTTCATTACCAGGCTAGGTAACATCTTCAACGGACACAGTGACCTACAACCAGCCTACGAACCCCTCAGAATCCAAATCAACCACACAGCCAACCAGAGACAGTTCCAACCTTTAACCACCTCATGCAATTTCCCCTCCCCAGCTCACACACACCAGCAGTTCACCTCCAAGACTCACAGATGACTCATCACAAGACCTGTCACAAGATCCTCACTTGACACACCCACACCTAAGCCCTTATAAACAGAACACTGACACTGACATCCCCTAAACTCCGTTGAAGATGTTATGTAGCCTGGTAATAAAACCTCATCCTACACCTGAGCTACAGATATTCGCCACTATACTAATTTGTATGTTTTCATGACATATTCAGTTCTGTATAACAAAAATGAAGGCAGAGGTACACTCCTGTACCCAACCATTTTGGCTTCTTCTGAAGACCATATACTCCTTAGAAGAAACCACATATTGCTCACCACTTTTCTCCTATCCATCTTCCTATCTGTAATAAACATTTTAGTAGGTGCTCCAGTTTTCCATTACTGTGTAACATTTTCATTTTATGTTCTCAAACACAATTACCTTGGTCTTTAAGACATTCACTTTTCAGACACGTAATACTTATACAATTTATCTAACATTTGCTATAAATCAATCTCAATCTGGCATCATACAAAAAAGTATGCACAAATTCATATTCCCAATAAGCACATCTCTAATGTTTAACACACATATTTTTTATTTCTTATGTCTTTGTTTATTATACATCTTGGTCTTATATTCTGCTCATTGTTGAGTAATTTACTAAGCATTCAATTTATTTTCACCCATACCTACTTCTATCCTGTACCATTCTTACTCCATTTAGCAACTTACTTACAACTCTGTATGTATTCATCCTAAACATTCTACAATTTCAGCCTCTTCGCTTTATCACGTCCTTTCTCTAACTCAAACAGAACAATAGTTTGTTTCTTTTTCATACCTAGCTCATATTTTCATTTCCTTGAGTCACTCAAGCTTTAGTCTACTTTCTTTCATGTAGTTCCTTTTCCTGGTATTGCAACTGCAGAAATTGCTATATGCTGTGCTAATTGGTTGATGCAAAAATTATACTGTTTATGTAAGTAAATCAAAGATGGGCAACGTATGACAGAAAAACTAATGACATAAGCCACTGATATTGGCAAAATAAAAATTAAAGACATACTTTGCATCTCTGCAGGTTCTACATGCTCTTTTTCCCCAGAAATATCTTCTGTTACATTCAATGAATCCAAAGTCTCTTCAGGACTGGGGGGAATTTTATTTTTTAGTTCTACTATTGCTTCAAGTATCTTCTCACTGCTATCCAGCGTAGTAGGCAGAAAAATTGGAACCGGGACCTAGAATATAAATCATAATATTGTAACTTTGCTAAGGGCCGTTATCAAGTGAAATACAGAGAAGAACTGGATAAAGCCTTTGTAGCATTTAATGGTATTTTAAAATATCCATGTTATTGTATGTACCCCTGAACCGATGATGGGGTTTTGGTATGAAAAGTACCTTCTGAATCCTAGCCTACTTACAATAGCATAAACATGCATGGGGTCAAACATTAGTTGCGCTTGTAGCAGACTGGCCCTAATCAGTACAATAAATACAATAAATAAGTAGGGAATTATGCTACCTCTGGCAAGATAGCTAGGCTGATTGTTTAGACCACGTCTGTCAAATTTGCGGCCGATGGGCCAGATGCATCATGCACTGGCCACGGCCATGCCCTGTTTAGCAAAGGGGGGGGGGAGTCCTGATACATCACGTGAGGCTGCCATGAAACTGCAAGTTTGACATCCCCTGGCTTAGACTGCATCTTCCCTGAATTTATAAAAATTACAATCAAAGTATTGTGAAAGCATTAATTAACCAAAGCTCCGATTTCATCTGAGTAGCTATAGACAGATCTATTTATGATGTAGAATGAGAAGTAGAAGAGAAATAATGATAATATATTAACAAATTAAATGAATAGAAGAAAAATAGATGTGTGGTGAGTCTATAAAACTAACAGAAAAGGGATTGATATAGTGCATATGAGTACTGATAGTCTAATCTGGTGGAGTGGTTGATGAAAAATGCAGAGAAGTGAAGATGCAGGCTTAACTATGAATTAAACATGTATATATCAGAAAATATGAACGGCTGTCACCTAGCTTGTTTCAGGCATTTATAGCAATAACAATAGCACTTGTATATCGCTCCATAGTACTTCCAGCATTCTCTGAGAGATATACAAATGTCAGCTTATTGGCCCCAACAATCTGGGTCCTCATTTTACCAACCTCAGGCCAATCCCTGATCACCATTTTATCCCTGGGATGATCTTCATAGATCCCTCTTGATCTTGCCTGCTGTTCTATTACTTTTTTTTAAAAACAGATTCCCCTTCTGGGGCCTGGCCCTTTCACTTTTTGTTTGCTCTGTGTTGTATAGTAAACCTGAAGCCAAGATGAATTACACTAGGATAAGTTTACTATATTTTTCACTCCATAAGATGCAATCCCCACCCTCACCCCAAAAGTGAGTGGAAATGTCTGTGCATCTTATGGAGCGAATATTGTCTCAGCGCCGCCCTGAACAGCTGATCACAGTATTCCGGAAGGCTGATCCAACCACCGATCAGTTGCTCAGTGGCAAAAGCTCCAGCATTCCCTGGTGGAGGCAGCAGACATGAGGAGGCAGCAATGGTAGCATTTCCGGTCAGCCAGCCAGCTGATCGGCAGGGCTACGGGAGGCCAGGATCCAGTCGTCGCTCAGCTGACTGGTGGTGGATGCGTCTTATGGTCTGGTGCGTCTTATGGAGCGAAATATATGGTAATTCCAGCATCTCCCAAGCATTTCCTCAAGCAAGGAAGCCAGGAATGCTGGTATGGTGGATTTTGATAGAACCAAGAGAGAGAGAAATGAAATTCAAATGTAGACTGAAACCTAGCTTACTGGAACAGGAACCGTTGTAGGAACAGGAACAGTTTGACTATACATATGCATAGGAGCAGGTACATATACAGGTACAGGAACAGGCACGGGGACATATTCTTTCTTCCAGTCATCATCTACAATAAAAGACAATTGGTAATGTTACTTGCCACCACTGCATACATCTCATAAAGTGACCCAACCAGAGGTGGTATTCAGCCAAATTTTGAATAGTTCGGAAAACCAGCAAATAGGCTGGCTCCACCCCCACTGCCTCCCAGCCAATCTTCTTTTGTTGCCCTGAACAGGAGAGTAGAGCTGGGAAGCATGTTAGTGGGGTGGGAAGAGAATGGAGATTTTGCAGTAACCTTCCCCCAGGAGTAGGGAGGGAATGGGAATTTTGCAGTATCCTTCCCCTGCCACGCCCACCAAGCCTCACCCATCAAGCCGGCAGTAATTTTGTTTTTAAATCCCACCACTGTACCCAACCGTAAATGTATACTCTGACAGAACGCCATACATAAGAACTTCTATTAAATAAATACCTGTCTGACAAGATTTTGTTTGCATGTGGGGTTTACAGAAGGTAGCTTTTGTCATCGTTAGCGGTTTGCAGAGAACTGCTTTGTTCTTCATTTCTTTATTTGGTGTAGGGGAAGGAGGTGGGGCTGATCCCTGCAGATTTTTAAAAAAAAGTAAATTTTAGGAATTGCAAATGATAAATTATATTTCAACTTCTTTTTCAGGAAGGAAGATTCATTTGAGAAAAAGAATCCATGAAGGAGAAAACTTCTCAAAATCCTTAGCTAACTATTTTCAAAAATTAAGTCCCTTAATTTATCGTTTTAAGTGGAGAAAAATGGGTTCTAAACAAATTAGCTACTTAAAATTATTACAAAAGTGATTACTACACAATTTATTCATTAAGATAAATATGTGTCTTGTTATTATTTGCAACTTTGTATTTGTATGTTAGCTCAACAATTTCACATTTATATATTGGTCACTGAGAGCCATATAATATCAAAGTATAAATATACAGTCTTCTCACTGTAACTCATATCAGTTTACAATATTGAAAATACCCATGAAGGAATACAACCTGTCATATCTTGTCATATTTTTTAAATGTACAGGATATGCATCCTAGCAGATAATGAGGAATTCTATGGGTTAAGACAGAAAATAGTATACAATTCCCCTCAGGGTGTGAGGGATTTTGTTATCCTAGCTACAGATTTTGAATACTTCAAGATTCACTTACTGTGTTTTTTGTTCGGGGAGTTTGGCAGCTTTGATCTATAAACAGAAGATAACAACTTTAACATAATTTGTTACTTACAATAATTTGTAGCTGATAAATGCCACAATGTCTTATCCTAGTCATGCTAGGTTTATAGATTACCCAGTAAAAGACTAAACAGTAAGCTGTTGTCAAAACAATTAATTTCATAAGTGTGGGGAAAGTGGCATGCTCACCTTTCTGTAGAAGAAAAAATGGTAAACTATGTAGCCAGATTGTTAATTATACTAGCCAATTTCATCTAATGTGTGATAATCTAGACTTTCAGTAATCCTATCTCCTAGGTTGAAGTAAAGTATGCTCTGTTATCTGATATTAGAAAAGAGAAGACATGACAGCAGTATTCCGATATCTCAGGGGCTGCCACAAAGAAGAGGGAGTCAAGCTATTCTCCAAAGCACCTGAGGGCAGGACAAGAAACAGTGGGTGGAAACTAATCAAGGAGAGAAGCAGCTTAGAACTAAGGAGAAATTTTCCTGACAGTTAGAACAGTTAATCAGGGGAACAGCTTGCCTCCAGAAGTTGTGAATGTTCTAACACTGGAAGTTTTTAAAATGTTGGATAACCATTTGTCTGAAGTGGTGTAGGGTTTCTGGGGTTGGACCTCTAAGATCCCTTCCAACTCTGTTACTCTTATTCTATTCTATTCTATTCTATTCCTGATTTTATAAGCAATGTTTTACAGATTAGAGACAGATCTTGCAGCCTTTCATTAGTGCTAAAAAAAAAAGAAATACTTGCGCAACTTCATTTTGCACAAATCAATCACCTTGAGAGTCTAGGATTGATGGTAAGGTAGCGATCAGGCATCACACAATCAGCAAATGTGCTTCAGGATTGTTCATAGTAGTATTGCAAAGGACATTCAGGATCAAAAACTCAGTTTCATGTTGCAGCTGTTTCACCGTCTCTAACACCATTAATTCTACAGGTATGTTTAGTGCAATCCTTCAGATAATAATATGCCCACCTTAATGTCATTTTACTCTTAACAATTGCAAGTTTGAATATAAATCAAAAGGAAAACATTTGCTATTCAGATACAGCCTCATAAGAACTTATTTCACATGGCTTGGGAAACTATGCCCATGGTTTATCTCCACTGGAGGTTTTTAAGAAGATGTTGGATAACCATTTGTCTGCAGTGGTGTAGGGTTTCCTGCCTAAGCAGGGGGTTGGACTAGAAGACCTCCAAGGTCCCTTCCAACTCTGTTATTCTATTCTAGAAGCTTATTCAACTTGCCATTTTTTGAAATGTTAAAAAAATTAATATACAGAGTTGTTGGTAAAAAGAACATACCATAATGAAAGTTTTCTGGTCCTTTTTGTGTTGCCATATTCGGTTCATTTTGTTGACAGTAGAAACGCAGAAGGCAATGCTGATCACAAAAGTGCTTTATTTCCCCTCTCCACTGTACTTTCTCTTTAAGAGTTCCTTGACTTTTACAGCAGTCGCATCTTGCAGCCTTAAAAAAAAATACTGTTAGCTAAAATGATTTGGAAAAAGAATTAGTGCTACATAAATGCTTTAATGCAATGTTGGTTTATGAAGTTCTCCGTGATTGAGTAATGCCTTGGACTCTCTAAGAAGACAGAAAATCTGAGAAGATTTGAGGCTTCTGGTAGTATATCCTTACCTATGAGAATACTTTCTAATTCTATAATGCATACAAACAAACATAAGCAGCAAAATAAGATTAACAAATTCAAAAGGGACTGATACTCTTCTGAACAAAATTAAGTATACAAGAAAGGCTACTGTGTTTTCATTGATTGACAAGGAAAGCATTGGTAATGCTTGTAGAAAGAAGCCTATATGTTGTTATTGGGCTAAGAGATATCTTGAGGAGCCAAATGGGTGAGAACATTTTCCCTTCTCTAAAACAGTTTACTCTCCAAAGCATGTATCACTCCCATATGTTTGACCTTCTAGAAACTGGTGAAAACATTATTCTTAAGATAACTGAAGTAGCTTTCTCAAGAACAGTGTGACCCGTTGCCATTTAAGAAGCTGAGACATCTTATTCAGAGTGGAAGTGTCTCTGCATTGCTTTCTTCTTGCTACCAACTCAAAGATGGATATCCACTTGAATTGAAAGTGGATGGGCACAGTAAATATGCAGCCATGCCCAGAAAAAGACAGAGGTGCAATATAGGCTTGGAGACCTTTAAAAAAAGCAACATCTGGCACGGAACAGATGGCATGGCAAGCACTAGGACAAATCACTGGATTAAAAAGAATGGAGCAAAGAAATTATTTCATTGCTAATCTCTTCAGAAATGCACAAGGGCAACATTGAGGTCTTTAAATCTAACTCTGATATTGGGATGCTGCTTTACCTTAAAATCTGAGCCCATTTTAATATGAGAAAGTAAGGAAAGGGAAAAGTCAGAGAACACTGTGGAGGATTATCTCCCATTTTTAAAGGGAATAAATGAGTTGCGGCCCATTTCACAACCTTTTTGGTCACAGTTGTTAAGTGAGTCACTGCAATTGGGAATTACACAGTTGCTAAGCAAATCTGGCTCCCCACTCCCAATTGACTTTACTGGAAACCAGCTGGAAAGATTACAAATGGTGATCACATGACCAAGGATACTGCAACTATCATAAATACATGCCAGTTGCCAAGCACCCAAATTTTGATGATGTGACCATGTGCAGGGTGCTGCAATGGTAGTTAAGTATGAAAGCAGGTTATAAATCACATTTTTCAATGCTATTGTAACTTTGAATGGCCACTAAATGAATTTGAGGACTATCTTTAATGGTCTGGCAAAAGTATGCATGAGAGGAGCCTGAGTAAGCTGCATAAAGGTTATCCCATTGCATGTTTCTGCTGAGCTAAGTCTACTTCCACAGCAATAGACATACTGGGAATGACTCCAACCTCAGTCCACTCCTTGTGAAAGTCCCCAACACTTTTGAATGGCCTTTTCCTGACAATTCTCTCCAGGCTGCGGTCATCCCTGCTGCTTGTGCACCTTTTTCTTCCACACTTTTCTTCCCTTCCACATAACTTTCTATTAATGTGCTTTGCTACAGCACTTTGGGAACATCCAACTTCTTTTGCAATTACCTTTTGAGACTTTCCTTCCTTATGGAAAGTGTCAATGATGGTTTTCTGCACAACTTGTCAGGTCAGCAGTCTTGTGATTCCTATTGAACCAGACTGAGAGACCATTTAAAGGCTCAGGAACCCTTTGTAGGTGTTATGGCTTAATTAGCTGATTAGAGTGGGACACTTTGAGCCTAGAATATTGCACCTTTTCACAATATTCTAATTTTCTGAGATTGTGGATTTGGGGTTTTCATGAGCTGTAAGCCATAATCATCACATTATGACAAATCAAGGCTTGAACTACCTTGCTTTGCATGTAATGAGTCTATCTCATATATTAGTTTCACCTTTTAAGTTGCATTACTGAAATAAATGAACTTTTGCATAATATTCTAATTTTTCGAGTTTCACCATATAGATAGATGATAGATAGATAGATAGATAAGATAGATACGGAGGGAGGGAGGGAGGGAGGGAGACACACACACAGACACCAATATTGTGGAAGATCACTAATAATTTAGATATGTAATTTAGCAATCATCATAAGAGGGTTGTAAAATATTGCAATACCTTATAGTACCAATCTTGAAATTTTCTGCAACACTCTTCACTACAGAAATCTCTTACTACTCCATCAAGTTCCTTTGATGCTCCCTTTTTACAGAGTTGAGAACAAAAATTGCAAGTAACACAGCGTAATCCTAACCGCCTTGCAAAATCTTGTTTATAGAGCAGCTTGCAACCTGGAAAAAAGGAAGCAGCTTAGATGATTTGCCAAAATTACGGGCCACTGCAGATCCGTTTCTTAGTTGGAATTTTTACATTTAGTTTCGTAACTATTACAAGGTTCTCTTGCAAATGGTGATACCATTTTGAGAAAGAATTTTAGCCACTCCTCAAGTCAATAATCATCAACCTTTTTTATTTATTATATATGGTTTGCACATTCAACTTTGAGGTCCTTGTTATCTTTAGATTCAATTATAGGCAATGCTTGAATTAGAACCAGTTGCTTAGCGACCATATGAAGCCACAACAGACCTCCCTGAGAGTACTTACTACCTGGATTTTAAATTCAATGGCCATTTGAGGTATCACCTGGTCACACTATTGTGTTTTATGGCATTGGTTTGCTTAATGGCAATGGCATTCACTTAACAACTGCTGCAAAAAATATGATAAAATCAGTAAGTCACAAGCCTGCCCCTTATAGTCATTACTCAAGGACTTCCTGCACTATACGTATATATTCACTTATATCCAGGTTAAAAAAAGGGGGCCATGGATACATTCAGCTATATATTTATTTTAAACCCCTTAGAGCTATTTGGCTCTAAATGAACAAATTATAGCACCATTACTACAAGAAACAAAATATTGTAGTATTTTTCATGTACAAATAGTTCTATTGTTTCCAATGAGGTTGATATCAATTTTTTTTTTACACTGAATCTTCTGGTGGTATAGCAAAAGAGGAAAAACACTCACTCAACGGGAATTGGAAAGGTGTTCAAGATTATTGTTTCATTTTCTAAGCAGTTATAGACTTAAATCAGGATTATCTAAGCAGTATACTGTGCTTCCCCCCAAAATAAGACAGGGTCTTGGCCTTATTTTCAGGGAGATCTTATTATTTTTTAGGTGCAGGAGGTGGCAAGTGTGGTCACCTCAGGGCTACTGCTGTGCTGCAATTTTGGGGGGAAGGGCTTATTTTAGCGCATGCGCTCAAAAGCTTAATTGGGCTTATTATCTGAGGAAGGTCTTATTTTCAGGGAAACAGAATATAATCTACCCTGCTTTGAAATAAGTACTCGAGGAAATCTCATTTCTACTCATTGCAGCATAAAATATATGAGCTATTAAATCACTATATACAGCCCCAAATCCAACAGAAAGCAGAAATAATGGGCAGCAACATGAGGTTGCTGCAAATTATGTACAAAATCTGATGTTTCACAATGCAAACTCTAATTTCTCCTTTGGGCCATACCAACATAACTTTTGCAAAGGGGGTTCACTGATTTCCCATAAATTACGCTTACTTCAGGCAGTTATAATTGTTTATAAATAATAATCCATCTAAACCTATTTTTCCTGTCCCATCATAACCCTGTGCATGTGAGTGTAGGGCATTCTCCAGGATGCTTCTGTTGCCTATAATGGTGACTACATTTATATTTATATTTATTTATTTATTTATTGTTGGCTGACTCAGCCTTCCAGCCTTCCGAGGCCGGTAAAATGAGGACCCAAATTGTTAGGGGCAATATGCTGACTCTGTAAACAGCTTAGAGAGGGCTGTAAAGCACTGTAAAGCAGTATATAAGTCTAAGTGCTATTGCTATACCATCCCAGTCAAATGATTATCCAACCTATTTCTGAAAACCTCTAGTGATGAAGCACCCACAATTCCAGGAGGCTGTTGATTAATTGTTCTCACTGTCAGAAAAGTTACCCTTATTTCTAGATTGGATCACCCATTACTTCTTGTCCTGCCCTCTGGTGTTTTGGAGACTAAGTCAATCCCCTCTTCTCTGTGACAGCGCGTCAAACTCTGGAAGACAGTTATCATGTCCCCCCACCCAATCCTTCTCTTCATTAGCAATAGCACTTAGACTTATATACCGCTACACAATACTTTACAACCCTTTCCTAGGCTAGCTCGCCCAACCATTCATCAAACAATTTGTCTTTGTCGCTCTCCTCTGCACATTATCTAAGATAGGTCTGTCAAACTCCCGCCCTGTGAGCCAGATACGTCATGCGCTGCCCACACCCACTTTAGTGAAGGGGGGGGTCAGGGAGTTCTGATATATCATGTGACGACGCTGTGACGCCATGAGTTTCATACCGCTGATCTAAGATCTCTGCATCTTTTTAGTATTATGGTGACCAGAAATGTACATAGTATTGCAGCTTGGTCCCATTAGTACTTATGAGGAAACAATTGACAAACACTGACTTCAATTTAAAGTAAATGACATTTCATCCCTTACACATGAACTGGACTCCAAACACTTACTTGCTAATCTTGCTGGATCCTTGTGGTTATGGATTAGGTTGAGACAGTCGGAGATAGTTTCTATTTTAAATAATCTGTCTTGTTGTTATTAATTTTTGGTTTTACTTTATACTGAGTTTTCAATTTTATTATCGTATGCTGCCATTGAGGTGCATGATTCACCAATAGAGAAGTGTAATAAATAATTCTGCACAACTCTTTTTGCTTGTTTGTTTACTTATTATACTTCTACATGACTATACTGGCAATCATATATTCAACATACCTTCACTACAGAATGGTCTCTTGATACCAGAAAATTTTACCGTTTCATGCAAAGTCTTCTCCTCTTGACAGTATTCACAGTACGTTACTATACAATGCAGCTTCTTATAGTCATCGGAACAAATTTTACTGCAAAACTGGTACACTTTGTTCTAGTTAAAGAAACAGAAATACCGCAGTAGACAATCTGGTAAGTAACAAGCAGATTTTACATAAATAAATAGCAAAATGGTAGAGAGTAAGGAAGATGACACGGACAAGACAGTTACCACAACCTTGTGGTAAGATTTATATCAGTCCCACTAAGTAGGCCAAAAAGAAATCAGATGCTCCACAGAAAGGCTATGACTATTTTTATCGTTGCAATAACAAGAGAACTTTGCAAGTCTGATTGTACTGTAACCCCTCCCTTTGTGAATTAAGGGGAGGGGGCTGCTTCTGCGTATTTTTTGCTTGTTTTTCTTTTCATTGATTTGATAACGGATCTCACGGATCTGCATCATTACCCTCAATGAAAAAAAAATTCATTTTACCCCCAAAAATGAATTAGTTATTTACCCATAACTATTACATTTTGGCAGGTTATCTGTGAATTCCCACAAATAGACTCTGTACCTATGTTAAATAAGTTCAGAACCTTACGGAGCTTAAGAACTTTGGTGGGAACATACTTCTCTGCCTATAATAAATATTCTTGGTTTGTAGTTTATGTTTATTGTTCAGATTCCTGAGTCTGTCAACCAAGTGCAAAACAAATCAAAATAAAACCGTAGAAGGGCAGAAAGATGGAGAATGGGAAGCAAAGAAATATAATCACCAGTGAATAACCACTATTTCTTCATTACAGTGTCTGCATTTCACAAAAGAAGTGAATCAGAGGTGGGTTGCTCCTGGTTCGGACCGGATCGGGCGAACCAGTAATGGCGGCAGTGAGAGGCTCCGCCCAACCATCTGGACGCTTCTGCGCACGCGTAGAAGTGGTGCGCATGGGCGAGTACACACGAGTGTGCGCACACGCACGAGCGAACCGGTAGTAAAAAAAAAATGGAAACCCACCACTAGAGGGAATAGTAGCAGATGGGAACTTTCAGGCAGCAGTGGATAAAATAATCATTCCATTGAATCTCCTAGAAACTTCCTGCCGTTTTTGGACTTGGCTTGGACTAGGATGATCACATTTTCCCAAATGAAACTATGGTTAAATCTGTCTATATGTTGTGAAATTAAAGAATTTTCATTATATCTTCTAAATGCTAGTTGGTGTTTACAGGCACTGCAGTGTGCTTAATTATATTGATTTTTTTTCCTGGTTGATATCAGTGGCTTCAGAGCCAAAGGTCTGTGCTAGGAACCTATTATTATCTGGGAAATGGGTGAAGAAAAACATCTTTTCCCAAAGGAAATGATGATATTTGTGCAACCTTGTTAATTAAAGGTCCTCAAAGAAAGGATTCTTCCATTATTTATTCACCAAGCCGAATGCTGCCTACACTGACACATAGACTAAACATGTCTACTGTGATGGAATTAAAAGGGGATTCTGAAACAGGAGAGACAACTGATTGTCATCCAGTATAAATTATCAACATGCTATATGGGACTACAGTAGCAGCTGCATTAAGAGTATCGGAGTCCAAAGACAAGCAACCTGGCATATCCAGTAACGCCACTGTCAAGTTATAATCAATCTTGCAAATTACATCTAAGATCTTGGGCACTGTGTCTTTCATGTGGCAAATTAAATGCCTTTAATTCTTGCTCACAATGGATCCCCAGGAAGCAATGGGATCTGCCTCGCAGTGCTTGCAAAATTCTCCTCTCCTTGAGCAACAAGTGATGGTTTTGCCTGGCTGATGAGGGATGTTTACTACTGCAATTATGAACATTAGCAACAACATCTGTTTTATCAACTAACACCAGGATGCAGATGATTCTCAGGTGTACACTGTTACTCTGGATGATACCAGAGCTGCTATTGTAAGCTTGAACTAGTGCCTGGTATCCATCAAGCCTCTAGACGTGACAAAGTAAGCCGAAAACCAATCTCTCCAAAATTGAGATGCTCTTCATCAATAAATATCAAAAATATCATTCCCAGCAGTTATTTTGGATCAAGTTGTGTTTCCTCTGAAGCAGTTGGTGTATGACTTTTTAAAAAAAGACCTATGGTGTAGTAAGCACATCAAGTACTGCCTTGCCAGAATGAAGCTGTCCATCTGACGAAAAAAGCCTTTGAAAGGCCTGTTAGAAAGCTCTCCTCTAAATGAAGAACGGTAAGGAGAGCATCAGTAAGATGACAGACATTCACTGTAGCCCAGTGGTGGGATTCAGCCAGTTCACACCTATTCGGGAGAACCGGTTGGTAACTTTCTAACCAGTTCAGAGAACCAGTTGTTGGAAGAAATCTTTTGTTTTTTCCCACTTTACAGGACTAATCCTGTAAGGAAAGCAGGAAGGAAACATTCTGGTGATGTCCCTAGCCTAATCTTTATTGCCCTGCTTACAGAAACTCTCTCCAGTTAACCCTCATTACATTGTAACAGCTAAGGTGAAGCGCCCATCGACCTGAGTGACCTTGAGTTGGCCACACCCACCCAGTCACATGACCACCGAGCCCCACCACCCAGATGGTCATTAGGGCAGAGAACCGGTTGTTAAATTATTTGAATCCCACCACTGCTGTAGCCCCATACTTTAGAACATTCTATCTCCAGATTTCATAAAGCATCCTCTCCTGATGTTTTAGAAGACCATCATTTTATAAGGTTTAAAAAAAACAAAAAAACTTGACCTTTCCCTATCCATCTTCAGGAGTTTGATTTGGTATTACTGATGTTGTTGATGTGTTTGATTTCTTTCTATTGATGGCTGTGTGATTTTGATGTATTACAACTCCAAAGTCCTCAATTGGATGCAAAATAAATACAAACAAAAAAGAAATACACTACTGCTTTGGTATGAAACAGTAACTGGAAGTTGAATGAAGGGACATATCTAAGGGGAGCATTAAAGGAACAGGTATTTTGCAGTGGTGGAATTCAAATAATTTAACAACTGGTTCTCTGCCCTAATGACCAGCTGGGTAGGCTCAGGGGTCATGTGACTGGATGGGCATGGCCAACTCAATGTCACTCACATCGATGGGCGCTTCACCTTAGCTGTTACAATGTAATAAGGGTTATCCGGAGAGGCAATTTCTGTAAGTAGGGCAATAAAGATTAGGCTAGAAACAACACCAGAATGTTTCTTTCCTGCCTTCCTTACAGGATAACCCCTCTAAAGTGGGGAAAAAACCAAAATGAGGTTTCTTCCAATAACTGGTTCTCTGAACTGCATAGAAAGTTAACAACCAGTTATCCCGAATACGTGCGAACTGGCTGAATCCCACCACTTGTCTTTTGTCTAAATTCTTGAACCTTGGAAGGTTCTTAATCTGCTCTGCATACATGTAGAAACACAATGATGTGAATAATTACAATAAGTATCACAATGAAGTTATAATTATTCAATGTTATTATCGCTGCAAATGAGAACTGACTCCTTTTTATGGCTGGATTATTCCTGATGGATTGGAAAAACCTATAAACCCCTGTAAATTAATAATCCCGCTTGGTTTCTGTGACCTGAGGATCTAATCAGATTAGGGGCACAAATGGCAGCTACAAGAAAGAGAAAAATAGGAAATGGTCAGTGCATTAATTAATGCTAAAAGCATTAATTAAAACAACCATGGATAAAATATGAAATATTAAAGAATGATGTATATTATTTATCAAGATGAACAATTAAAATCAATTAATTTGCTTGCACTTAAAAAAAAATTGCGCTATCATTTACTTACTTCCCATTCCAGTACTTCAGGTTTTGAACAGAAAGTATTTTTACAATAATTGCATTTCAACTGAATATCACTTGGAGCCACAAACTGGCCATTGGTTGAAGAAGGTACATTAAGAGTCTGAAAAAAATGTTTAAGATACATAATTTATTCCAGGACAACAACAATTTGCTATTACTTAAGAATTAGTGCCCAAATTAATGTTCATTAGTTTCTTTGCACATTTAATTTCATTACTCTAAAAAGGATAATCCACTGAACTTCTAAATTATCCTCTATTATTAATGCATCTATGCCAGGGGTGGGTTTCAACCGGTTCGTGGCAGTCCCTGCGAACCGGTTGGTCGGCGAACCCGGAAGTAAGTCACTACCGGGAACGGCAACTGGCCCACCCGCCCACCCTCCTTACCCGGTTTTGACGAGTTCTGCGCTTCCACGCATGCGCAGGACGCATACAGCGCCTGCGTGATCCTCCAGGAGCAGCTGGAGCATCGCACAGACGCTAGTACGCATGCGTGCACCATGCGCGTGCACGCCGCCAGCCCTGTTCCAACAGAACCGGTTGGAACGGGGCGAGAAACCCACCCCTGATCTATGCATATTCCAACTTCAGACCCTATAATGAAGACAACAGGTCACAAAGGAGCCACAAATTCAAATTTTAAACAGTGGGAGTCAGAGGAATGGTAGAGGCAAAGATAAACATGAACAAATATTAATGGAGAAACACTGTGTATAAGAAGAATCTGAGGAGAATAAACGTATTGGTCTGAGACAGCAAAATTAATTAACATAGGGGGAGCTAGAAGAGCAACTGTTGCCAAGAGGATGTGCATTATATATGAAGGAAGATGAGATGGGAATTAGTCTATGGTGAAATATGAAATACAGAGAACAATTCCTCAATATATAAACTATATTTCACCTGATTCTTTCCTTTCAAAACTAAATTCATTCCTCATAATTTTTGGTATCATACAAACATACACATACATTAGCCAACTGCTACCAAAACTATATTTTATTTTATTACTTTAAACATGATGGATCACTGCTCTCATGCCACGGTTTTAAATAAAATAATTTAAAAGAACATAATTAATTCACATACTAATGTTATCGTGTGGGCTTAATCATTCATGTCTAAATACACAGAACTGTATATAGGCAGACAAAAATGCCAAATCCAGTCTAAACATCTGGCTGACTGTGCACTGAATCATAATAATGATAATAAATGACTTGATAGGCTAATAAAAAGGACAGATCCAGTCTAAGCATCTAGCTGACTGCGAAAAAATTAGGTAATAGTAATTTTAGATGCATAGTATGTTTAATATATAAGAAAAAGCTATCCGAAGATATGGGAAATGAACAAATTATGATTCTGTTTAAAAATAAGAAATCAGAAGTTTCAACTAAACTTAACAAACAAAAGCACCACCAAATCCTCTATTGCTCATTTGCCAAAGCTAACTTGGTGTGACTCAGACTCTGATTGCAATCCATTCATTTTTATATGGTCAGCATTTTTAAAATCTTGGGAGAAGTGGGAAGAAAACGGACAAGCAACAGCACAGTAGATAGACTCAACTGGAACAGTGATGGGAGAAGCACGAAAAGATCAAAAGGTCCAGGATGATCTGTCAGAAAATCTATACAATCATTAAGAATTCACACCAATTTGATGGCATGCAATTCGTAATTCATGAGCAGAAATCATCAGCAGAAATATTTTTGCGCTTATGTTTCATGTACAATTTTAATAATCCAATTCCTTATCAGTTAGTTTTGTGTAAAGTGAAAGTGAGTAATGACAAAATGAAAAATAGTAGAAGTATCTTTGGAACCATCAAACTATGTATCTTACACAGGGAATAGTTTTCTTAAGCTTTTCAAAAGTAACAGCATTTGTAATTCACTTCATTCATTCATTCATTCATTCATTCATTCATTCATTCATTCATTCACTTTCCTTGTTTGCTGCCCAAATCAAGATTCTAGGCAGCTGATAATCTCAAATACAAAATGATTTTTAATCTTCAAAACATATTTAAAAATAAAAAGGGAAAAACAGATAAAAAACAAAAGAAATATAAACACCAAGCACCTGAAAATGTTGAATTACGACGCAACTTTTCCTGTACTAGACAAACAAGTAGCTTTTAAGAATTTTTTGAAAGCTTAAAAGAGAGAAAGCTGATTGAATTTTTTTGCATGGTATGAGTTACCAGAGTTTGGGTAACTACGGAAAACACTTTCTGGGGTCCTATTAGATGACAATTTCATAGTGATAGGACCTGGAGGAAACTGACCACCAATGTTCCCTCTAATTTTTTTTCAGTGTGCACGGAAAAGTGTAGTGTTTGAGCGGTATATTTTCATGCCTGAGCACCTGAATTTTTTTCACAGATGTCACCAAGACAACAAGGGCGTCCAAGGGACCCCAATGTGGTGGCGGTGGCCGCTGCTTTGGGAAATGGGGGGCGGAGGCTATGAGTTGTTGGAAAGGGACACACGTAACCCACGCAACCATGCAACTCCGGAGTCACTTGCCAGCCTGCGATGGAATATAGAGAGGGGGGATTTATATAGGACCTGGCAAATGACAGACTCCAAGCGGTAGGTCAGTGAAATAAATTCTCCCTCCTCCCGGGTCAGGGCGGAGCTGTGACATTAAAAATAACTGTGCGGCAGTTGGAAACTTCTGCGCGGCGTTTTCTTGTCACATGCGCGGGCGCGCAGCTGCGCACCTTAGAGGGAACACTGCTGACCACATTTGATCTGATTAGGTGAATACATAAATACAGAAGATATTACCTCAGATAACCAAGTCTGGAACAATATAAAACCATAGAGGTTACAAACAGCATCTAGAAATGCACCCAGGTTGCAAACAATGCTTCAAACAGAGGGGGGACTTCCAAATCTATCAGAGCCATGTCTAAGCTACCAATCTTGTCTAAGCTACTTATTTTTGTCCCAACTGTAGTTTCCTAATGTTAAACTAGTCCAAGTAGGAGGTGACTAGGACAGAAATGGTTTCAATAGTTGCACAATAGCTGTAACTATGCAAGACCTCTCCTGGCCCTAGTGTCCCTTACTTTTCAGGCAGAAGTTGTGAGGTTATAAGAACTCCTAAATTGCAGACTATCATTAAAATATTGAAAGTAACAAATATTGTGCTCATCCATCTTACTTTACCTGTGCATTTTCAATTTGCAATGAGTAATAATCTTTCACTGAAAGGATTGCCTGCCTTTCCACCATATAAAATTAACTATTACAGGCCACTTGTATCAAATGAGACTTACAGGTAGTCCTTGACTTATAACCAACTGTTTAACAATTGTTCAAAGTTACAAACTGGAAAAAAAGTATCTTACAACACCTCCTCACTGTTGTGACCACTGCAACGTCCCTGTAGTCATGGGTTAAAATTTGGGCACTTGGCATGCATTTACAATTGCTACAAAGTCAGATGAATACTATCTGTGACATTCCCAGGGAGTTTCTGGCAAAACCAATGAAGGAAGCCAGATTTGCTTAACTGCAGCAAAAAAAGGTTAAAAAAAAGATAAACATTTATCTTTTATTGAAAGACCACATTGCTTAATGACAAGTGTGGGTTCCACTTATGGTTGTAGGTTGAGGACTATTTGTATTTCTCCATATGTGCATTTGAAACAATATTATCTCATACAAATACTTCATATGCAGTGGTTTGTATCCACAATATCCAGTTTCTATGGTAATCAAAATAGCAACAATTCTGTTACAAAACAAAACTAGAATTATTTCATTTCCAGTATACTACTGGGAACATAAGAAATTAATCTACCATAGGTCTATAGGAATAAGAGTGAAATTTAGGCTAGAAATATAGAAATAAGTGAGGCCCAAAATGACACTTAACCTGTCAAAAAATTAAAAATTAAGAGCACTACTGTTTCATGCCTTATTTTCCTAAGTTTGTCCAAAGAAGGTGCTTATGGTTGAGATAAAACATCATTAGTTGAAAAGAAATTATAGATTACAGGTTTAAGGGCAGTGCAGGTTAAACTATTGTAATTATTTCAAGATACAGTCTGCCAATATAATCCCCCCCCAAAACAGCAAAAATGTAGTGGATCTGTAATTTCACTTAATGAGACTTTCATGTTAAATAGTTTAAGGGTGATTTATGAATATAAGTTCAGGTTAAAGCTGGTTGCAATAAATCTAAATCAAATATGGAGATGAAATAAAGAATCACTTTCATCCTTAACTATTAAAAAGTCTAATAAAATTAGCCAAAACTAAACAGTTTTAATATCTGCTGGTTCTTTTACAAAAGATGCCTGAATCTCTCTAATGCATAATAGAAATTATTTTTTACTAATTTCTACTAATTCATAATAAATGAATTTTCCTTATTTATACAGAGCTAAATTGGCAAAAATACATCAAAATTAAATTTGCTTATATCAGATCTAGACAAAGCTATCATGATTTATATGCTCAAATAAAAGAATGCTTGAATTTATGCTCCTGGAAGTTGTACATAAGCCCACACTGTATAGTTTTCAGTAAAAAGTAGTGTAAATCTTTAAGAAGCTGCAGTTTTATCTATCCTCAAAACACATTCATTTTATCTATTATTGAATTCATACTCTGCCTCCCCCAGCCCCACCCTTCCTTTTGCTCTTCCCCACTTTACAACTGAAGTAATGTATAATAATGCTAGGAGTAATGCAACATGGCAGAATGGTTAAAGTGTTGAATTAGAGGCAGGGACAGCCAAATTCTAAACTTCCAGCAGCATGGAATATCCCTGGGTGACTATAGGCCAACTTATCTACCTTGGTCACTGTGGAGAAAGATAGGAGGAGTGAACACTATAGACCAGGGGTGACAAACTTGATTTCATTGAGGGCTGCATCAGGGTTGTGTTTGACCTGGGGGGGTGGGGTGGATGGGTGTGTCCAGGGTGAGCATGGCTAGCTCGAAATCACTCGTGTAGGGATGACAATGGTGGCCCAAGTGCTCTGCAGCGAAAACGGAGTTTGGGAGGGCCATATAGGGCTCTCCCAAGCTCCGTTTTCGCTGACCAGCTGTTTTTGCTGGTCCTTCACTGTTTCCAGGGCAGTCCCACGGACCACATCTAAGTACTTTGTGGGCTGGATCCGGGGCATGGGCCTTGAGTTTGACACCCCTACCGTAGATATTGCCTTGAGCTGCTGAATAAAAGGCGAGGTGTAAATCTAATACAGAAAGGCTTTCAGAACTCCAGCACATACAATATTACACAGTATAAATACATGGCAATCTTATTGCATATTTGCAGGTGATCATCTTAAAATATCAGCTATTTGACAATCAATGTACAAAACCAATTAAGTGTTCTGTTTAGTATAATGTAATCCCTGAAAGGAATAGGATTTGTCAGTAAGCTAATGTTGCTATTTTAGCACTAGAAGGAATTCAAAAATCAAAGTTTCTTCTTCACTGGCATAAGGAAGGAATTAATTTTTTACTTCTTCCCAAACCAGAAAATCCTCTAGTAATTATAAATTAGCTGGATATACAGTATTCAAGTACTCATAGGATTACCCATGTGCTAATTTTTTTTTAAAGGAAGAGAATGAAAATGTCAAACATTAGCCACATACCTCTCAGAATAAGCAGAATAGAATTAAAACAGACTCAAGAAGAAAGCACTAATGATAGCCCATGAATTTTGGAAATCACTTTCTTATATATACACTATGCTGATAATAGCCAAGCTTTAACAAGGCCTTTATTGGTAAGTGATAAACACAAATAATTTTATTTGTGAAGAGTAGCAATTAAGTAAAAAGTGGTTTCACAGTAATATTAGCCTCCTAAGAATACCTAACAGGATATATGCACATAATAATACATATCCAGGGAAGAAGAGATTGAACACAACAGCTAACCTGAAATTTAGCTACACAACTGGAACTGCAAAAGTTGTACAGTATTCCATCAGGCATTGTGGCTTGATACTGAGGTAAAGAGTTTCGCTTACAAAATTGGCAAACAATTCCCAAACCTAAAAGAAAAATGTAGTATACAAAAATAAATAAATGCAAATTTCCAGATTGTAAATGACAAGCTAGCATTTATTAGAAGTTCAGCAATGGCTGAGGCTTGAACAATCACTTATTCCTACACAAGCAGCCTTTTTAGGCTTAAACAAAACAACTTCTAGTTATGCATACTTTCCTAGATAGGGCAATAGAAAAAACTATAATTAACGAACAAGTTTTTTGATGACCAAAATCAGTGGGAATGATATGTGTAGCCTAGACTTTCCAATAAATGTACATTTTTCACTGTTACATTTAACTAATTTTAAATACAAAACACACACACACACACACACACACACACACACACTCTTTGTAGAGTTTAAGAGTTTTTCTATAAACTCACACTGTTTATATGGATACCTAATTTACATACCTACCTATCAGACTATCCTCTTTTAGGGTTAAGGATACTAGTGGGATTCAGCCGGTTCACACTGGTTCAAACGAACCAGTTGTTAAATTGCCCAACCACCCTGCTATCAAAATGGATGCTGGGTGCTGCAATGGAGAAACAGACAACGGAGTGGCTGGTGCGAGGGAAGGAAAAGGCCACTTTCTTTCTTCTCCCTGCTCCTCTTCCCCCCGTGTCAGCAGCTCCCTTGTCTGTTTCTCCATTGCAGCACAGCACCCACTTTGATAGCGGGCAGGTGGGGGGGGGGGATAATTTAACAACCAGTTGGCCCATGGTCAAGTTGGCAGTCGCAAACCGGTTAGATTATCTGAATTCCACCCCTGGTTAAGGAACACTGTATGGATTAATGTATAAGTTAGCTCTACATTAAAAAGTACAAATTAATTACCTAAATCATGCAACTGTTTTGTTTCTAGCAAAGCACATCCTTATGTACAACTGATATTTCTGGTCAATGTACAGTAATATTAAATATCAGAATACTAAAATACGTTCAAACCAAGAGCGGAGTTACCATTAAGAACAGTTTGAAAAATCTATAGCTGGTGGAAAACATGAGCTCAAATGTTAAAACTTCATGTTTTAATTATATTAATTTTTTATTTAACTCATAGGAGTCATATTCCAATAATGTAAATATAATGTGGACATCAATATCATCTCACAAGAAAACCAGATAGAAGAAACAAGTGAAACAGAATTTCTCTATTTTGGAACAATATTTTATCTGTTGAGAGAGACACGTCACCCCTTTCACTTACTTTGTGATTTTGCATATTTTGATTTGTGTGTGTTCATGCATGTGGTTGAGCAGTATGGCTCCATATGTCCATTAGTTCCTATGCACTGTGTCATGTCAAAAAACCTGCACTGTGTTGTGCAACCAGTACAAGTAGTTAATTTGCCATATTTCTAAAAAGCAAATAAAAAAACAAAAGCAATAATTATAATTATATCTGATTTAATCTCATTCAACAAGCATGCAGGAATTTATGTATTGTTTCCCAATGCTACATATTTGCTAAACTTTTTATCAACGTACATCCGAGTGTTATTCACACTTACTTAATAAAATTGAAACATACAAGGGGATGAGGGAGCACATCGCATTCACATCCATGCCTGCTGCACCTCAATGTCCAAGCATGTGACAAAACAGATTGGGATATATGCATGGCTAATGTAGGTTTAAATTTAAGACCAATTTCGTTGTATTTATTTTGTACAATGACAATAAAGCCTATACTAAGACACTTAGTTTGTATGGGTATTTTGGGATCTCCCTTTCATGAATAACTGAACTACTCTATAACTGTGTTCTTAACAATAGGTTGCAGTGGGCAGCCTTGAAATGAACTGTTCAGATGTTGAGAAAGGGGGAAGCAATCTAATATGTGAAAAAAATAATGAATGACAGAATCAGCCATAAAGTCCAAGTTAAAATTAAATGAAGTTAACTTGTGTAACATCATTTTGAAACTGAATTCTAAATGGTATCTAGAAATTTAAAACTTTGAATATTCTGAGTGCTTATTTTCTTACCTCAAAGAAAGAAGACACCCAGATTAGCTTTTCTCAGCTAGAGAAACTTCAACACCAGTTATGGTTGCAACCAAATGGTAACTCCTTTCAGCTTCAGCTTTGTTACTTGAAGAATATATCACTAAGTCTTATTTTAGTTTATTCAATATTGTTCAGCAAAAACCGTTAAGCACCTTCACAAAGAGCTCTGGATGCTGCTTAAACAATTTCATGAAGAAATAGAAAACACTCAGAAAAAAAAATGGTTGGATATTAAAATTACTTGATTATAGCAGTAGCAATAGCAGCAATAGCAGTAGACTTATATACCGCTTCATAGGCCTTTCAGGCCTCTCTAAGGGGTTTACAGAGAGTCAGCATATTGCCCCCAACAATCTGGGTCCTCATTTTACCCACCTCGGAAGGATGGAAGGCTGAGTCAACCCTGAGCCGGTGAGATTTGAACCGCTGACCTGCTGATCTAGCAGTAGCCTGCAGTGCTGCATTTAACCACTGCGCCACCTTGGCTCTTCCTGGTAAGTTCCTCCCCCCTCTAAAATATTTACTTGTAAATGGAAGTTGCGTGGGGGTTCTTTATATTTGTTGCTGAAAATGAATACAGGCAGGGAAATACAGATGGCTGCAGTGCAGATGGAGTTGCTACAAAATGTGGATGCTTTTGAAGTACAGATTCTGCTTGAAGATAAGCAGTTACTTGTGAAGTGCTGAATGTTTGATTTGTCTAGTTGACTTTCTCCACCTCCTGTTATATTTTTCTTTTGCTATTTCTCCTTGAACAAAGGCAGGAAATGTTTATATGTCTATATGCAGGGAGCAGTGACTCTCTTTAAATACAAAAGACATTGATAGCCATATGCACATGGAATCAATTAATTAATTTTATAAATTTGGACACACTTATATGCAGTTTATTTTAATGAGCAGTAATTAATTACTTCAATATAAATTACTTTTTTATCCTAGCCTGCATAATGGACATATGTATATACGCATGCCCGCAAACACACACAAACTTGCATACGGAGATTCACAGGATTTGTTTCAGCTAGAATTAGCAATGTTACACCAACAAGGTGGAAAAGGTGGACATTGGACATTGAGATTCCTGCTATCTTAAGATTTCTTTCATAATTAAAAACCACATTATTAAGAATCTTGAATACTTCCCTTTAGGTATGTTAAATTATACTTCTATCAATCTCAACTAGTTGGAAGGTACTATACAAGAGAAAGTAGTTTTAAAGAAAAGTGCCCAATATTGACCTACTAAAATACATTCCAATATTAGGGGTATCAAAGATTATATTGCTTATATATAGCAAACAAAAGAAATTAATTCTATTAAGTGGATATAACTTTGTATTATTTGGAAAGGACGTTTAAAGAATATGTCTGAAAACTTCCATATAGATAACAGGCAAAAGAATGCTTTAGAGCAATAACAGGAAACAATTACTCATAATAGTCAATGTAGGATAATGATTAAACTGCTGGGCCAATGAATGGGGAGAACTAGGTTTTAGTCCATTCTTGGCCAGCCATTTAGGCTCAGCCCGACTTACCTTTCAGGGTTATTGATGTGAGGAGAAGTAAGTGGGTATAACTACCTTAACCTTCTTAATAAAAAGGTAGAGTTGATTAACAGGAATCTAATTAAGAAAGCCCAGGATTTGGTTTGCTTTGTTCTTCTTTAAACACTTGTCTGTTTTACGACTTCAGTTGCCAAGACTCTATTTAATTTAATCTGTTTATAAAAATAAATTCATTTTGCTTTAAGATTAGTTTGTTTTCTGAACATGGTT
The DNA here is from genome assembly GCF_051295495.1 of Thamnophis sirtalis. Lineage (NCBI taxonomy): Eukaryota > Metazoa > Chordata > Lepidosauria > Squamata > Natricidae > Thamnophis > Thamnophis sirtalis. Next base: position 20,185,907 of record NW_028261388.1, on the reverse strand, counting down.
TTTGGTTAATGAAAAAATTTAGCTAAGGGCATCTATACTATAACTGTATAGTCTAATAAAAGCCTTCACTGGCAGCTGATACACCAAAACAGACTTTTGATTTATAAAGAGTACCTTAAAAGATGGGGAGGTCTGATGATTTTTAACAAGGAAAACCTAGCAATGGAAAACAATAGTATTTTATAAATTAAAAACTGATGAACCTGAATTTCCAGATATTCTTCGGAATCCTTTTGTGTGGTTGAAATTTCTGTATTCAATGCAATTCAACCCATCAATACATTGGGAAACTTTTCTGATGGGGGGTGGAATATAGGTACAACAAGCTTGTACTCAATCCGGATAAGACTGAGTACGCCCCTCAGACAGGGTTCGCAATTTGGGAGTCCTCCTGGACCCACAGCTGACTTTTGAACACCATTTGTCGGCTGTGACCAGGGGGGCATTTGCCCAGGTTCGCCTGGTGCACCAGTTGCGTCCCTACCTGAACCGGGAGGCCCTCACAACAGTCACTCGTGCCCTTGTGACCTCTAAACTGGACTACTGCAACATGCTCTACATGGGGCAGCCCTTGAAGAGCATTCGGAGACTTCAGCTTGTCCAGAATGCAGCCGCGCGAGCGATCGTGGGTGCACCTCGGTTCACCCACGTAACACCTATCCTCCGCGAGCTGCACTGGCTGCCTATTGGTCTCCGGATACGCTTCAAGGTGCTAGTCGTCACTTATAAAGCCCTTCATGGTATTGGACCTGGGTACTTGAGAGACCGCCTACTGCCAATCACCTCCACTAGACCGATTAGATCCCACAGATTAGGCCTCCTCCGAATTCCATCCGCCGGCCAGTGCCGACTGGCGACTACCCGGAGGAGAGCCTTCTCTGTGGCTGCTCCGACCCTCTGGAACGAACTCCCCGTGGGGATTTGAACCCTCACCACCCTCCAGGCCTTCCGCAAAGCCCTTAAAACCTGGCTGTTCCGACAGGCCTGGGGCTAAAGAGCTGTTGCCCCCGTCTCGAATGGTATGACTGCTGTGTGTTTTTAAATTATGTATTGCTATGTTTTGTCTTTCATTTTTTGTCTGTACTCCCCTTCCCTGATTTGAATTGTGAGCCGCCCCGAGTCCTCTTCGGGGGGAAAGGGCAGCATATAAATATAATAAAATAAAATCAATCAATCAATCAAATATAAAAGATCATTCACTTGTCTGTGGTCTTTCATGCTGCATAAACCCAACTGACTATAGATTAATTGACAAAGGAGAACATAACTTGGCATAGCCTTCCTTGATTTTGTGGAAGTATTAATTCATGCTGGCTGGGAATGTAGTTTAAAACATCTAGGGTGAAACAGCTTGGGAACGACTGGCTTTGCATGTTATGAGAATACAGTACTTTGAATCAATCTTTTCTACCTCTGGGATACAGGAGTAAAATTTTATATCTTAAGATCTGTAAAGCAAAATGAAAAACCTCCCTTTTCTGCAAATGTGGATGATGGAAGTATAATGTCATTTATTCACCACAGGGTTGAAAAAACCAATCAGCAGAATCTTGGGGTTTATTCTTCATTGTAACTTCTTTAGTCTACTGAGTTCCGCATCTGTTCTGAAAAGGCACTTGGGGGACTAAAGAGTGAAGATTTTTAGCATGAAGTAAAACTTCAATGTTTATTTCCTAAATAGCATTACTCTCTTTTCAGCCACATGATTGGAGCATTTGACATGGTTGTTTTTTTCTGAGAACAGCTTAGAATACTTTAAAAAAAAACTTTTTTTCATTGTGTTGCTGGGAGTGAAATTTAGGACGCCTTTAAACCTAGCTATTCTCTGCCAGATTATTGGCCTTCAAAACACCATTTTGTATACACAATATAAGTAAGCCAATCCTATTTCTCATGTTCCGAATTTTTTGTTGATCAAGGGATGCAAGATAAGACTTGGCATTTTTGCAGGAAAAAATGAGCTATTAGCTCTTTTGATGGTTCTGAAGCCACCTTTTCTTTAGTCTTTGTATAGTCTAAACTTCTGCTAACAGTTGTTCACCTCCATAGTTCACCTTCCAAATTAGAAGATTACAGGTAGTCCTTGATTTACAACAGTTTGCTTAGTGACTGTTTAAAATTACAGTAGCACTGAAAAGATAACATGACCTTTATGACTGATTAAGATATTTTGTAAAGATGGTTTTTCACACTTCTGACCGTTGCAGAATCCCCATGGTCACACAATTAAATTTTGAATGCTTGGAAACTGGTTCATATTTATGATGGTAGCAGTGTCCTGGGGTCATATGATCAGCTTTTGCGAACTTCTGAAAGCAAAGTCAATGGGGAAGCCAGATTTACATAGCAACCAATAACTTAACAACTGGAATGATTCACTCAGCTGTGGCAAGAAAGGTTGTAAAATGGGGTAAAAATGTCTCACTTATCAATATAAATTTGAGGTTAAATTGTTGGTCCTAAGTCAAGGACTATCTGTACTAACCACACCTTAAAACCTAATTCAGTATTAAAATCTCCAGATTGCTGAGAAACTACCAATGGTTAATTTGACACACACACAAACTGCTTTAGGATCACCAATGCTGATCCAGTTTGCAAGATTGTCTATTTACTAATTCAGATCTATGAGAACTTTGAAATTTTTCTCAAGATCAGCAAGAGATTACGTAGTCAATTTTTTTACATGGGCTATAATGAGTTCTGCACTGCTTTTTTCAAGCTGAATTAAAAAAAAGAAATCAGTTCTTTTCTATCATGTTTCCTGTGACACCAACTTCATTATTCTGTTCAATTAGAGTGTTAACTATATTTATATGAATCACTGAACAACATTTAGTTATTATAATAGTCTAGCATAAATAATCTCAAAACAAAGGCGGACAACTTGCAGAGAACAGCCTATTGTGCAGATTGCGCCAAGTTTGGGCATGTTTAGACATGAGGCCAGTCTCTCTAGCCGGAGAGCAGTTTCTTATCAGAAACTGGTGCCAGAGCTCAGTGAAAGAATGTGAATGTTTTGTCTTTGTAGTCAAGTTAAATATGATGTAAATCATGTAATACTTTCTGCAGTTTATATGTAAGTCTCAGAAATGAAACCTTTGCCACTCATCCAAAAAACTCCCAAACCTATGAATTTCGATTTGCCATTACTGTTATTTGGATGAAGCCCAAAAGACCATCAAACTGTTATTTTTGATGATGAATTGAATTAATTCCTTTTCCCAAGAAAATAATTGGCTATGGAAGTTCTTGGCTATGAATACTATGTGTGCATGTGACTTCTCAAAAGTTAATTTGAACGTCATCTTTTCACAGTAGAAAAGGTATGTATTGTTAGCCTATCTTGCTAACATTTAAGAATTGTAGAACATGAAACTACTTTTGAAAAGAACGTCTGAAAAATACAATTGAAATAAATATGGAGATATGATGGTCACTGCACTTAAGCTTACCCTACACCTGCATTCAAAAAGTGTTGTCATTTTGTGTGTGAATGGACAGTATGAACACGAAAAAAAGACTGCATTCACAACAAATGGCCAAAATGTACTTCGCTTGTTCCAGCAAAAAAGAATGTGATAAAGATCCATTTGTTGACCCTGAAAAAGTTTTTATTCCTCTTTTGCACATCAAATTTAGACTTATAAAAAACATTGTTACTGTATAAAACAGGAACTGGTTTCAATTCTTTGAGGATCAAACTTCCCAGGATTTCTGATGCTAAATTAAGAAAACATTTCTATAGATCCACAGATAAGAAAACTGGTATTAGGATGTTAAAAATGATGAAAAGTTAAGCAATATTGAAAAATCTGCCTGGCAATCATTCAAAAACAGTATAAAAATCTTTTGGAAATCATAAGGTAAGAAACTATCATGAAACAGTGACCCCTTAAAGTTGTACCAAGCCTTAGGATGGAAAATTTAAAATTCATATCTTCAACTTTTCCCCAGTGTTATGAGTATTCAATGATGAAATATTGGACAAATTTCATTGGGATATTTCAAAAATTAAAAGTGAAAGCAAGGCAAGTGGAGTTCATATTTGGCTGACTAATGCTGGACCCTTAGGAGAGATATTCCTGAAGTGAAATTCAGCAGAAAACCATACACTGCTTTTTTTTTTTTAAAGGCAAATCTCTGTGCTTTTAACTCAATTGTGAATATAGTAAGTTATTACCAAAACCTAAGTGGTGTGTCGCTCAAAAACATGGCTTAATAGAGAATTTTGAAATCATTCAAATTCAGCACAAAAGATATTTCAAGATTGACCACTTTCAGTTTGTGGGACACAATTATTATTATTTTTTTGCTACAGTATTATAAATTTTGATGTCCTTGTGTTCAACCCTTTCTAATACTTTTCATGTTTGTATAGGGCTTCCCTAAAATCTTGTTCACTTTAAGAAACTTATCACTGATTCTTGTGTACAGATGATCACTAAATACAGCCTCACTTGCCCCCCCCCCCATGGGTAGGGTGACTAGGCGGCCTTGGAAACGCAAAGTATAAAGAAAGAAGCTACTTAAAGAAGCAAACATTTTCCTTGATTCAAACCTCAAAACCAGGTAGAGCTCAACCTGACAGTGATTGCACTCAGATATAAGCCATCTTAGTGGCAATAATATAGGTAGATAAGTCTTTAAAGCATTCCTATGACTGACATTCCTATGACACTGCATAAAACCTCTTTCTGCTTATCTGAATGTCCGTCACTAGGGACTTGGGTTATCATATCTATAAAATAATCCAATTACAAGAACCTTAGGAATGTTCTTGTATCCCAATGAGAATCCGATCTCCTGTTATATGAAGACAGAATCCAACATTACAGAAATGGGGTAAGTCCTGAAAAAAGGTAAATTATCAAGCTGAACTTCATATGAAAAGGAAGCATTTTTTTTCTTGCTGCACATGCTGATCTTCCGTTTAGAGCTTTCTGTATTATTTTCCCATGTTGACAACTCAAAATTTACTACTTTTTCTAAGAATCTACTTCTTATACATATTCCAATTACTTACATAGTCAGGACTTTTTCAACATATAGTGAAGTGAGTTTGTGAATTCATTCTCATCAATAAGACTAAAGACTGCAGTGGCACTTTATCAGTTGTACTTTTTGTTCTTAAGGAAAAACCTTCAAACTCTTAGTTAATAACTTTTTCAAATTGCAAGACTGAAGTGACTGGGTTCATTATCTTCAGTAAGTAGTATAGCATTAAAACAGAAGAAACTAAGCTCAGAGAGAGCAAATTCAAAAATCTTGTAATGTGCAGTTCCAAACATATGCTGGGTCTCAATTAAGAACTGTTGATGAAATGTGATTCAGAAACTGAAGAAAAGATTGTTTGATTAAATGGATGTAGACTTGAAACAGTAGCAGAGTAACAGAGATGGGAAATGTATAAATGTCATGAACAATTTTCAACAGACCATTAAATTTATTCCAAATATTATATTCAAAGAAAAATGATACAAGATGTTTTATTGTTGGTATTTTCTTTCAGACTTCATTTGTAAACTTAATTATTTATTCCTTAAACGCTGCTGGAAATGTAATGAGGTCTATCACTTTTTCCGTATTTCATGGCAATGCTGTAAAACTTAATGATTTTTGGAAATGATCGATATTAGAATTAAAACATTTTTTAAAAGTTAAAGTACCATTTCATTTGTTAAATTTTACTGAACTATATATTCTTTCAAGTATATCGAATATTTATATATGTTAATTACTGCAGGGATATTCATATTCTCATTAATGAAAATGACTGCTTATTTCCATCTTGAAAGAATGGCGAACTGAGTTGAGGTAGTATGTTTTAATGTTGAGAATAGTGTTGTATCTTAAAATGTAAATATGATGTAGAATTCAGTTCTAACTGAAAACCATTCCTGGACCACAACTTAACACAATGGTTTGTGTACTTTATCCAACATTGGCTTTCTATAGTTTGTTTAGGACTATAGTCCTATAGTTCCTATTACTATTTCAATTTATACTGGTTAACCATGTATTTTTTGTTAAAGTTTAATAGTGATTTAAGTTTTTTTAACACAGTATTATATATTCAGTAGTTAATAATTGATTGGAAAGCTGTAATCTCCATAGCATTTTATTTTATACTTATTTATATATTATTTTATATCTTTTCCCTTGCAATTTCATTTGTTTTCTCTATGTGTAATTTTTGAAAAAACAAAACCTTTGATTATCAAATTTCAGATTACTTACCTCAAAGGTGATGCTTCTAGTAGCAATCCAATTTAGCCATCAACTTCTGAACTGCATGCACTTAAGAATGGACTCATCATAATTTACATTTTATCAAGACATCATTCTGTGACAATAGTTTTCCCTCCCAAAGGTAAATTCTGTCTTGTACTTTTATACTACTCTGTATGTTCCACTTTTAGAGCTAAACCCCTCCCTTCCATTTGCTTTTTATGTAGACTACATTATACTGCGTTGCCTCTTGCAAACAGGTAGTCCTCGACTTATGAAAATTGAGCCCAATGTTTCTGTTGCTAAGCAAGACAGTTGTTAAATGAGTTTTGCCCCATTTTACAACCTTTCTTACCACAGTTGTTAAGTGAATCATAAATACATGCCAGTTGCCAAGCGTCCTAATTTTTACCAGGTGACCACGGATGCTGAAACAGTAGTAAGCATGAAAAATAAAGTCATAAGTCTCTTTACTCAGTTCCATTGTAACTTTGGATTGGCAATAAAGGAATGACTGTAAGTTGAGGACTACCTGTAGTTTATCTAGATCAGGGGTATTCAACCTTTTTATACCTACCGCCCACTTTTGTATTTCTGGTAGTATTAAAATTTTCTAACCACCCACCAGTTCCACAGTAATGGTGATTTATAAAGTAGGGAAGTAACTTTACTTTATAAAATTTATAAAGCAGAGTTATAGCAAACCCCTACCGCCCACCATGAAAGCTGGAACGCCCATAGTGGGCGGTAGGGACCAGGTTGACTACCACTGATCTATATCATAAACTGCTGCTCAAAAACTCTCTTGGGGACCTCACTACTATTTTCAAGTATTCAGCTAAAGCACAGGGTATTTGTATTCTTACTTCTCTACAATAATAATCTGTAGAAGAAGTGACAAATAGGTGTTGTAAAAAATTATAAAAGGCAACCAAGATAAAAGAAATCACAGGGGCTGCTAAGTACAGAAATATATTCCTATATCAATTTCTCCACTGCATACTGGATAAATACTCTTTGAGTATTTCTACACACTGCACCAATTACAGCTTCATGCATAGTATGAGCAGCAGTTTTTAGAAGTGATGAATAAATTTTAATTATTGTAGTTTTTGATATTTGTTTTTGCTAATCAACAAAGAATAGGAATTTAAAAAGAACTTGTGATCACTAAAGGAAATAAATAAATACGTTTTTATTATGGAGGTTTAGTAAGACGACTAACAAAGGTTGCAATATAAAATTAGCATTCACAATTTATAAAAATTGCAACAACCTGTTTTTTTAACATGATTATTTATCTCCCTGATTGTGAGGAAGGACGAACACATAGGAACTAATTCACATGCTGTTATATGTTAAGAGATATCAAGCAGTTAGTTTTAGGAAACTTAGCTGAAATTGTTTGCTTTTTATATGATATTTTTTCTATTTTTCAGAATGTATTGCATGTATGTTTATGTACTCCAAAGCAGATAAGTTTCTTTGGCTTGGAATGTCAGCCCCTGTAATATATTATAACAATTTAAATAATAATAATAATAAATAGCTTTCAACTGAGGAACAGTACATTTAAATGTTATAGGCCATTAAATAGTTGATTATCAGATTACCATTGTTTATAAAAATTAAGTTTAATCTCTTGCAGGATTTTATGAGGATAAAAGTGCAAAGGGCAGGAATTTTGTGGATGAAGAACAGGATGAGTAGGTAAATATATTTTACACATTGCAAATATCGACAAAGCCTGTTTAACGTGCAATATTAAGGCGCATGATAGCTTTAAACAACTTTATGTTCGAATAAATACACTAATGTTTACAAATATAGAGCAAAACATTTTCCCTCATGAAAGGGGCTTTATTGAAACATCATGTTTTCTCGGATGCAATATTCTGTCCTATGCATAGAAAAAGATCAGCAGTGGTAGAAAAGTCAGAGAAACAAAAACTGAGTGGTTTAAAAAGGGTAATATTATGTAAATAAACCTTACATAATATTGTAAATCAAGTTTTCAATCTTGAGACAGGAGTACATATACTGTATATATACCTATCATCAAGCTATTTCTTTTCAGGGTAAGCAACATTATGTAGACAGGGTTAAGAAGTATGAAGCCGAAGAAATTAGTGGCATGAAATCAGAAAAGATAATCTAACTAAATATAGTTTAAACCAGCATATTCAATACACTTCTCTGTATCTTTTATCACATCCACACAAATTCACATTCTTTAAATTTCTTCTTTTCAAGTATCCATTAATTTCACACAATCACAACTTCTTTGGCATTCCTCTCCACCTTTATTTACTTTTCCTTCATCTATGTATTTATTCTTATTCTGTCTAACCCCAATTCAACATTTATTTGTAATGATCAGCAATCATTCTTGAGCCCAATTCTTCTTTTTAAAACAGGCAGAGTTCTTAAAAGTATTTCATTCCCATTCCATTCTACTTTTATCTCTTGATATATAATTCTCCCCCTTGCATATAAAAAATGGCAAAACCATGCTCTTTCTTAAAGAAACCACTTCCTTCTTTCAGGAAACATAACATTCCTTATAAGTCTCCCTCCATCTAACTACCAAGATTTGCCCAGCTATATTAAAAATCTTGCTACACAAATTAATTTTCTTGCTCAGTTTTTGTTGCTGATGTACAACTTGTGATTTATTCACTATATTCCCCTTGTGAAACAATTACCTCAATATACATTTTTATAAAATAAATATAAATTATCATGATTATCAAAATGAATGCTACCTACAGTGCAGTCAGAAAGTATTCAGACCCCCTTCACTCAGTACCACATAATGACAAATTGAGACAGAATTTTAGAAATGTCTGTAAATTTATTGAAAAGAAAAAATTGAAATATCACATTAGCATAAGTATTCAGACCCTTTGCAACAACACTCAAAATTTTGCTCAGGTGCCTCCTAGTTCTCTTGACCGTTGCTGACATGTTTCTACACCTTGATTGAAGTCTACCTGTGGCAAATCAAATTGATTGGACATGATTTGGAATGGCACACACTTCTCATTTCTCTATATAAGGCCTCATAGCTGACAATGCGTATTATAGCAGAGCAAAAGGCATGAGGTCAAAGGAATTGCCTGCAGAGCTCAGAGACAGGATTATTGCAAGGCACAAATCTAGGGAAGGCTACAATAAAATTTCTGCTGCACTGAAGGTTCCTAAGAGCACAGTGCCCTCCATAATTCTCAAATGGAATAAGTTTGGCACAACCAGGACTCTCCAAAAAAGGCACCTGAAGGGCTCTCAGACTGTGACTTGAACTCTATTGGAGATCTCTGGAAGGGCCTAATAATGACTGTCCATTTGCCATCCAAACGGACTGAGCTTAAGGGGATTTACAAGGAAGAATGGCAGAAAATCTCTCAATCAAGGTGTACAAAGCTTGTTGCATCATATCTAAAGACTCAAGGCTGTAATTGCTGCCAAAGGTGCTTCAACAAAGTACTAAGTGAAAAGTCTGACTTCTTATGCCAATGTGATATTTCATTTTTTCTTCTTAATAAATTTATAGACATTTCTAAACTTCTATTTTCATTTTTTCATTATGGGGTACTGAGAAAAAAGAGATTAATGAGAAAAATAATAATTTTGACAACTGTTGAATCAGGCTGCAGCATAACAAAACTAACAAAAATTATGTGGGGGTTGAATATTTTCTGAATACACTGTATTTGTTAGCGTGTATCAAATATATTTGAACATTCTTTCAGATTTTTCTATGGTACAAATTCCTTTACTCAAAATCAAGTCAGTTTTTTTGTTTCACACTTGACGTCTACTCTTCCTTGCCCCTCAGAAAGCAAGACAGATTTGTGCAAATATCAAAACAGTAGCAAAGAAAATAAGAAATATCAAAAAGAGAAAGCAAGCAAGTAAGCTAGAAGCAGCAGCCAAAAACTATAAATAAGAAAGATAATTATGACCTACCTAGCCATTTATGTAATAGTCATTTCCCATTTATGGTTCATGGACTGTTTGAAGCATAAAACTGTGAAGGTGCCAGAGAACCAGAAAAACTATTATATTACTATTATATTATCTTTTCCTAATAGCCTGAAGTTATTGTCAGAAGAACAGAAATGATACATTCTTTTATAATTATGAATAAAATGTTTCAGAAGAATAGTTTTTACCCTTCTCAAATGATATCAATATCACAACACAAAAGGAATATTATTGTATTTAAAATTATATTTTAAAAACAAGGTAGTTCTTCCTTAAAGGGACATTGCCATTTATAGAAGAGGACATTTTCTGAATTTTTATCAACTCTTTTGTTCACATTTATAAAAGTCATCTGTTCCTGTTTTTTCCCCGATTAAAAAATTCAGCATTGGAAAGAACTCCTCCTGATTCCACAAATTTGCCTTTTGGATCCCCAAAAGTGTTGTATACTTATTTGAAAGATAATCAGTTCTGAATTTAATATATATGTTCTATTTTAGCTAAAAGATATAGACCTGTCCAGATCCTTATCTAACCAGATCTAACTCCGATCAGTATTAAACAAGATCAAGTACCATCTAAATTCTAATAAATCATAATTTAACTTTATATTTGATACTTTCTGATTTATCTAAGCATACATTTAATTATAAATCAATTTAATATACCAACATGATTATTTTAGGATCAAATAAAATTATGCAAAATATTATTACCATATTTTTTGCTTAAACAATTTTTTTGTTTAGAAATATATTTTTGTTTCTATTATTTTTCAACAATATGTCTTTTCCAAAACAGAGAGAAAAAAATGTTCACATCAACGTTTCCCCAAATTTTTATTGATATTTGTTTTACAAGGATCATGAACACTTCAACATGTAAATAATAAAATAAAATATACTTCATTCCAATTTGGACCAGTAACCCATCAGATTGCCAACAAATGATTAAAAGCTATGTTCTCAAATCTATAATGCCTTTTTTATTCACATGTATAACTTATGCATTCAAAGTATTATGTAAAATATGTTTCCTGAATTATGAAAATGTATTTAAGTAGGCATGCATACTCACTATATTGCCCTTAGTTGCTAAAGACTTGCCGTACTAAAAACATAGAGTATATGATATATGAAGCACTATCTTATTCCATAGTTTTTGGAAGAGCTATGAAACGCAAATAAGGAATAAAAATAAATAAGGCTACAAAAAAGTTTCAATATCATTTCCACTTTTCTTTTCTTTTTTTTACTCCATCCCAAATTTAACCATTTTAACATTGGAAAGATTTAATCAGACAAAGTTTTACCAGGAGTTCTATTCTATCTTTGGGGTAGAAGCACTTAAAGGATGCTTACTGAAAAAGTACTAGAATACGGTATGTTTCTAAAAAATTCAACTAATTAAATTGTTAAACGTAACCACTAAGTAATTTAAACAAAACCTAAGAAAACTGTCCTAAAAACCAAAAGGAAAAGGAGTTGAGCACAATCTTTAAGGGAATTCATTCTGTACACTATGCAATTTTAATAGCCAGAAAAGTAAGGAGGCCAATATTGCTTTTTCTCAAAGATACCTAGATTTTGTCCTGGACTTTCAAAACTGTTTATAGGAAGGATATTTAATGTCTAATTTCACTGATAAAATAGGATAAAGTAACAAAACTGTCTACTCAAATCTTACCTTAAATAAAACATCTAGCCCTAACATTAACCAATATTTTTGGTGCCATTTTGGCTTCACTATAATCAATTCAGGTAAAAATACATGGCCAATTGAGTTCCTGGTATAATAAATTGAAATTCTTTACATTATTTCAATTTCAGAAATTATTTCAAAATTCAGAAATCAGAACAGGATTATGTTTTAAATCAGGGGTGTCAAACTCGTGTTGTCACGGTGGCATCATGTGATGTATCGTGATTTTTTTCCCCTTCGCTAAACCGGGCGTGGTCGTGGCCAGCGCGATGCATCCGCCTGCGGCCCGCGAGTTTGACAGCCCTGTTTTAAATAGATAATAATTAAATGTAAAATAAATCTTTGCAATTTAATTTACATGTATGTATTACTATAGCAACTTTAAATGTTCATTTTAAAAATAAACCACAATCCAGGATTTAATGTCCTAATACCAAATATGACATTCATTATACTACATAAGGCAGAAAATCTAGTAAGATAAAAATGATCACACATTTTCAGGTTTTCCTCCCTAAATGCCCACTCATTCAGAAACCATTCAAACTTATGATGGCAGCGAACAAGTGGTGCCTCCAACGCATCTCTGTACTCATGATTGCTGCTGTGTCCTTGTCATCATTTGATTATGATCCTGGCACTAGGTACTCGGCTTGCAGTTACAGGTAGTTCTCAATTTACAACCACAATTGAGTCCAAAATTTCTGTTGCTAAATGAAACATTTGTTGTGAATTTTTCTCTGTTTTACGACCTTTCTTGCCACAGTTAAGTGAATTACTGCAGTTGTTAAATTAGTTGCAAGATTGTTAGCTGAATCTGGCTTCCCCATTGACTTTGCTTGCAAGGTGGTCGCAAAAGGTGATCACATGACCTCGGGACACTGCATCCGTCTTAAAAGAATCAGTTGCCAAGCATCCAAATTTTGATCATATGACCATGGAGATGTTGCAACAGTCGTAAGTATGAAAAATGGTCCTAAGTAACTTTTTTCATTGCCGTTGTAACTCTGAACGGTCACTAAATGAACCATTGTAAGTTGAGGACTACTTGCATGATGTTGCAGCATCCTATAGTCAATGACTGCCATTTTCAACCTTCTTTGCCTGCTTCTTACAAGCATGTCAATGGTCAGAGATTGCAAATGGCAATGTCCTTGCTTAATGACCCATGATGATTGAATGTCACCCCATGGCATTGCACCTACAACTGAATCACTTAGTAATGGAAATTCTAGTCCAAATTGCCAATGTTAAGTGAGAACTACCAATAAGTAATTATTTCCAAATTCTTAAACTAGAGTTGATACCCTCATTTATTCAGTGAACGATAACTGCAACAAAGGGGGGGGGAGGGAGTTCTAGTTCCCGTGAAAACTAGAATCAGCCAACTATAAGAATGCACATTTCTAAATTGGATGGTCTAATAATATGTCTCATTTTACATTCCTCTTTGCGGAATGATGCCTATAAAGTTGGTCCTTGAGACAATGCTAAATGTTGGGTCATTTCTCAGACGAATTAAATTAAAACTCAATTCCTTTTGGCAGTTCAGTATGGCTTCATGGAAAAACAGAGAAATGCCTTATTTGGTCTACAACTCTACGGCGTCATTGAGAAAATGGTCAATGATATGTAGTGTGTACAATCCCACTGGCTAAAAAGCAGTGCTGTCCTTACTTCTCATACATTCCTGTATAACCATGTCAAATGCAGAATGAAGTATGCTTTAGTTTACAAACATCTGAGCACTTTTCTCACATGACAATCATAATACAAGAAAACCTGAGTCCAAAAAGAATAAACAACCTAGAACAGTGGTTTGGAAAGCTATTCTTAAAAGCTAATAAGAATGAAACTGAACAAGACCAAAGTGAGTTGGAACTCAAGCAATTACTTCAAAAAAAGTAATTTGTAAAAATGTATTTATTAACAAATATTAAGTAGGAACAAATATCGCGAGTATCAGTTCTAGTTTTTTCTTACTACATAAATATCAAATATTTGTGCAGCTATTTAATACAACTTTTATAAAAGCAAAAGGCAAAATCAGCATTTTTATAGCTTACTGTATTTAGGAGAAATTTCAACTAATTTTCAAAATAAAGCCCAAAAATTTGAAATAATCATATAGCCCTGTAATGGCACTCTGTTATTCTATTACTGAAAACCTCTCAATATTTAAACATTTTTTAACAATGTTTTAAACTGTAACTAATGATATGTTGAGTTTTAAATCAAACACCTATGCAATTAACATTTTTTCATATAAAATTTTAGCTCATATTAAATCTCTTATGCAAAATACTACGTAAATCTAAGGGTACTAAGATTTTATCCTACAACCTACATAAAGATAATTTAAGTTTAGCCTAAAGTCACTGATTTATTAAATGATTCTAAACTAAGTTATTTGAAGCTAACAGATTTTCATATATAGAGAGATAAAAGAATAATATAAGTATCTCCATATAATATTATTCATATACTATAATGCTTGCTTGTTTCATTGGGGCATGTCAGAAGCATATACAATCAACTACATGCCTAGATATTAACTGCAATGGAAATTTATGACTTTCTCTTATGGTAAGATCCAATAGTTGCTTACAGTGAAATATAGAAAATTTATTCATTAGAATAGCTTCTGAGAATAAGCAATAATAAAGGAAAGTAAGCCTACTATATTTCACTATAAAACATACAACCCTATTGAATTGTAATGGTAAAATATATTATCCACTGAAGTCAAAAAGCACCAGAAAAAAGTTACCATAACAGTGCTTAATGACAACTCAATGCAGTTTTTTCATTTTATAGATACTGAAATCCTTCATCCCACTATCACTTACATATTTAAACTATTTTATGTGTTATTCTATCCCATATAACTTCCAAATATAGATCCCAAAGTTAAAAAAAAATCAAGGATTCGAATACTAATTTAGAATGGCCTCTATACATATCAAATGACCTCACTCTTCTGAAAACATATGGGATAATATGGTAAAATAGCATGAAGTATCTATACAGGTGAAAAAAATGTACAAGTCACAATAAACTGAGATACAGAGTTATCATTTAACCACATTTCATGTTCACTTGGAATTTCTGCAATGCATGTTATTCTTGTATCTTTTGGGTTGCTTCATGAAATCTTATTCAAGGCTTCTCCAAGTTTCTCCGTGGCTTCTCTGTATGCCTATCATTTTTAGTATCTTGGATAACCTATTTTGCCCCTTTTGTTTTGCTGTGTAATAAAACAACAAGGCCTGTGTTATGTTTCTAAAAGTGCTGGTTGCATATTATCAAAAATATAAGCAGCATCTCAACATTTCGAACAGGATAAATTATACAGAAATTCTAGGGTATTTTCACTCACTGTAATGTATCTTTAAAAAACTAGCTAAAAATTTTCATTAAAAAAAAAACCAGAAAATCCTTCATTTAAAATAGGATCTTCTAAAAAGTATCTTGAAAAAACATTGTACTAGGCTAAAGTTCAAAGATTACACTCAATGCAAAAGGAAGTTTCTGTTACAGAAACTTTCCTGACCTCCAAGAATCTGTGCTTCCAGAGAAGAATCTTCTGAGGATCAGAAAATACTTTGGAAAGAACTGGGATACAGGGAAGCAGGAAAAACTGGATGGAATAACTTCAGGCTACTGAAACTAATCCCCCCCTAGAGATGTAAAAACAGAAATATAGCACCCAAAACTTCAGAAAACAAAAACACTAACAGTGTAAGCGCAGCTATATTGTTGGAAATTATTGGTTATGATGTCTAGAGAGCCTGCTGTAGAAATTTAGTTGTGACAATTTAGCTTCATAGTTACAGATGAACTATTCACAGAAAGGGGGACACATTCAAAATAATAATTGCATCTGCAAAAAGTCAACTACTGTTTCTCTTTCAAGATCCTTGGTGAGACACGTGCAGGTAGACAAAACTTGTAGGGTAATAGGGGTTCTTTTTTTTGTATTCATTTCAAAACAACTGGGAATTTCTAAAATGAAGCACATAATTTCTAGGTTGTGATAAAAAAATGAAACCTCGCTTACTGTGAATAACAGAATGCTATAGAACATAGTTTTACTGTAAAAAGCGAAATAATAATTTACGAATCCAAGTGAAAAGAACCTATAGAACTACTACTCCAATCAGTATTCACAACATATTCTTATTTTGTCTTCATACTTTAGCAAACATGCTTCTAAATTAACAACAAAAAGCACAACGCTTGACTGAAATGATACAATCTAACTGAAGATTTTACAATGTGTTACATAAAAGTAAATGTAGAAGTTACCTGTTTATATTCACTAACACAGCTTTGGCAACAGAATCTTTTCGGCTCTCCATCAACCATAAGAATATTGTTTGCTGCACCTTTACTTGGAAGGTATTCTCCACAATGCTCACAACAATTCATGATTAAACCATTTGCCATTCGGTATCGATTGAAGCAGTGATCACTACACAACTTATGAGTCATGTTTTTAAAGCTAACTTCATGGCGTATCTAAAAGCAAAAATTTAGTTTTATATGAAGATCTACTTTTATTTTAATTATGAATTTCAAGCATAACTTTAGATTAATTGTTTAAGCAACCTTGGAATCTGCCATTTCAGAAATAAAAGCTTACACTGCCATTTAAAGTATAGATGTTAGGCACTTTAGCTGTATACAAAATTCATCATATAACAATTTGGAAAAATCCCTTATGTTAAAAAGGAGATGGCACTAAGTTCTAACCTTCTGTTATAAAGATTATAATTACAAAGGACATGCTGCTTTATCATCCCTATGTTGAGTCACTACAGAAATTAAATAGTCCTGTAATTATAGGTTTTTAAAAAAATGTAAATCATGATAATGCATTTATCAGTTACCCAAAATTACATAAAATTTCATTAATGATGTTCACAGATGTTAACAAGAGTTTACAAAAAAACCACAAATATAAGAATGCCCTTAAATTTCAATGTTCAAACATAAAGCTACTTGCTTTTTCTCAAACTCTGCTTGTCCTAATAGTCCTTATTTTCTTTGGACAGCAACCAATTAGCACAACTTTGGTATGCAACTGATTTTCCTCCCTCTGAAAAATAGACTATGTATTCTTGCAGATACAGTGTGTGTATGTGTGTGTGTGTGCGCGTGCGTGCGTGGGGCTGCATGCTCAAATGTTCCAATTAAGAAATATTTAAACATTTTTAAAACAAATCTGAAATTCTCACAGAATTTCCATGGGTCAATAGGATGCTATACTCATTCAACTATAGAACTTTTATGTCTTCTACTTAGTATGAGTATTTGTCAAGAGATGAAACGTGATACCGTGTTTCCCCGAAAGGGTCTTATTTTCTTTTGACCCCCAAAATAAGCACTTGGCTTTTTTTCAGGGAGGTCTTTTATTTTTGAGGTGCAGGGAGGACCCTTAACCACTAAGGGAAGGGACGTGATAGCTAAGATTTGCTCATGGATGGCAGGGGCATTTGGGTATGTCCGTCCCATCCCAGAAATGATAGAAACTGGCTGCGCATGCATTTAAATATTTCGGGGAGGGCTTATTTTGGGGGTGAGGACTTATTTTAGTGCATGTGCTCAGAAGCCCGATTGGGCTTATTATCCAGCTTGGTCTTATTTTCGGGAAAACAGGAACTCCTCATGGGCAAGGAGCCTTAACTAAATAATCCACTGTTTTTCTTTAAACAATGATATAATTATATCAATAGTTTCTTAAGCAACTCAAATAAAACTTATTTTAGAAAAAAAATCAGTGAAAAATAGCAAACAAACCTCAGTTAGTTTGCCACAGATAGTGCATCTTGATTTATTTAAGATTCCTTTTGAGGGATTCTGTTTGTCTTCATAGAAAGACAGACATGATGTACTGCAAAACTCCTGGAAAGATTCGCTTGAATCAACCTGAGCAACAATAGTTCCTTTCATTGTTGTTATGTCTCTGAAAAACAAAATGATTATGTCTTAGTAATTCAGCAACCATTGAATGTTTTTTTCTCAGAAATTTCAGCTCTTTAAAAAAAACCTAACAGCTCTTTATGAATGTAATATTCAATTTCAACAGAAAATAGTGTACTTCTTAACAAGAGTCCCTGTTTCTATTTATTGAAAAAGCAATTGTGCTACAAAAAAAATCAGGGGAAAACAAATATAATTGGCCAAATACTAAGTAATTTCTATCATCCTGCTTTTATGAAGCTTTTGACATGTTTATCTTCTTGTACTGATGTAACAAGATATAAACCCCGAACAACCTTCTTCCTCCAACCCCTATTTATCCCCTTTTATAGCAATAGCAATAGCAATAGCAGTGGACTTATATACCGCTTCATAGGCCTTTCAGGCCTCTCTAAGCGGTTTACAGAGAGTCAGCATATTGCCCCCAACAATCTGGGTCCTCATTTTACCCACCTCGGAAGGATGGAAGGCTGAGTCAGCCCTGAGCCGGTGAGATTTGAACCGCTGACCTGCTGATCTAGCAGTAGCCTGCAGTGCTGCATTTTAACCACTGCGCCACCTTGGCTCTTTTATGTTTTGATATTTGTATATACAAGAAGGAATGAACTATCAATGAGACAGAAAGTATCACAGTATGTTTTATTACCAACTTTTGAAGTGATACACTGGCAATTCTTGATTATGATTGACATTTAAAAAAAGGGAATATTGCTTTTGAGGTAGAGACATTGGAAAAGGAATGAGTTCTTTCAGCCAGTTTTTCATTTCACAATTAGTAATCAGAAAACAATGATGAAATGAGATAAATTAAGAGATAAAAATGGTGACCTAATAAATGTCACTACAAACAAAATTATTCCTTTATGTTTTTCCTATTTATTGCTGATAAACATCAAAAATCAAAAGATCTTGCTTTTCTATTTACATGTATTAAATAAAATAGATAAAGGTCAAAGGCTGCACAGCTATAGGCTTGTATGAAGCCCAACTTCATAACCAGTTTTTTTAAACAAAATCTGAATGCATCATAATTATTACAGCAGTTTTAAATAAGAATCTTAATAGATCACTTATTAATATAGGTAGCTATAGAAATAAAATAAAAAAACTTCCAATTTGACTACTAGTTTACTTTAATCACTTATGCAAACCAATTTCCATTTAGAAAATGTGACTTTTTCTCCTTTAAAAAAAATTTAAAACAGGGCACTTTTGACTTATACACCTATAACTTACAGCCATGCTTATGTCTACATTCACTATTAATTTTAATTCCAATGAAATGTCAGAACAAACGATAGCAACTATAGTAAATTATTACTACCCAATAACAAACTTTACTTCTTAACCTTTGCCCAGGACTATATTACTATGCAAACAAATGATGAAAGAACATAAAGTATCTCAGTTGTCTCTTAAATAATAAAATGGATTTCACAAAGTTATTAGAACAATTAACGGGACTATAGTTTTAACAAATATGATCAAGAAATAAGAAAAATCCTTACTTTTTACACATAACACAGAGTTTCTTTGGAGCTGGTTTATGTGAAAATGATGAAAGGCAAGTAGTAGAACAAAAAAGATGAACAGATCCTTTCCGCTGATACGCAGTCTGGCCCTTCTGCAAAGGCTTTTTGCAGTTAGCGCATGTAACTTTAACCTGCTTTGAAGGTTGTTGTTGTTGTGCAGGTGGTTGGAAGACTTGTTTGGGAAGAGATGCCACAGGAGACAGGGAATCTACACCTGGTTGCTTCTGATTCCTTGGAAATGAAGCTGACTGAGATATCCAGGAATCTTAAAAATACAAAATGAAGAAACTGGATGTAAACAGCTTTAGGAAGTTTACAATGGCAATAGGCTGGCATTAATCTGACAGTAAA
Source organism: Thamnophis sirtalis (assembly GCF_051295495.1). Taxonomy (NCBI): domain Eukaryota; kingdom Metazoa; phylum Chordata; class Lepidosauria; order Squamata; family Natricidae; genus Thamnophis; species Thamnophis sirtalis. Next base: position 20,166,120 of record NW_028261388.1, on the reverse strand, counting down.
GCACAGTATTGCATTGCTAGTGCAGGTAAAAACTACAGAAATTGTTTAACTGTTAACAGTGAATTGAACTGCACTAATTTCTATATAGCCCTATTTTTTAAAAAAAACTCATTAAAATTGCAATTGAAGATTATAAATCATGGTAACTTTGAGCATATTACTGTTTAAATCAACATTTCAAAAACTTTTAAAATATGAATTGTTCCTATGTAAAATTCTTGTCAAAATTTAACATGATACTACAAAGCAAATTAAACAATGAGATTACTTTTGACAATGGCCTGAGAAAATAAGGGCAACATGGAAATGATTTATTGGTCATGTAAAACAAATATCCTCTAAGCCTTAGTTTAAGAAAAAGGATAAAGCTTTATATTTTAATTTCCATTATTGAAAAAAGGACTGTTAATTTCCAAAGAAGTTTCAAGTTTGTCTACTTCCCTAGTGCCTTACCACATCTTACAAAGGAATAATTCAGTATCTGAAAAGCATCTTATATTGTTTACATTCTGTATTTGTATTATATACAAGTAATGAATACTTACCTTAAGTATCAGCAAGAGGATTTTAAACTACAAATCTTTACTTTTATTTTAACTTGAGCATACTTTCCATAATTCAGTGTTAGCTCCCTGCTTTTGGGAATACCTTTTGACTTGAGGTACATTTTTTTATATCTCTGCAACTGCAGTTCAGATGTAGCATGTTAATTTCATTCCAATTTAACTTTGACTTTAGCAGAATATTAGAAAGGCAGGTAACACAGTACTGTTATTACCTTTGAGATGGTACATATATAAAGAATCTTGATTTTCTTCGGATATTTTTAGTGTTGATATAATACTGTGTATGCTCTCACATTAATATTACTCATAAGGTTAAAAACATCAATACTTCCCTTTTTATTTTTGTAACTATCAGCTATTAGTTCATGCAAGCAAAAGTATCAGGAAAATGAAAACAATTTCTTTTGGTGGGCTTCTAAGAGATAACAAAAACAAAACAAAACAACCCAACACATATAGTAAGCTAGATAAACTTAAAAGTGTTAACTGTTCTCCTTGGTCTATATATTTACTTTTCAAAATGAGATGGATCGCATATAAATGTACTAAATAAATAAATATTTCCAAAGAATATGGGTATAAAAAATGTGAAGTAATTTAAAAAGCCTCTTTCTCTTCTTTTGGTTGAAGACAATGTGGAGCTAACTTTTTGGATAACAGTTGATGACAACATTTATTTTCTCTGAGGAAATGTAATGTCATTGTAATGTTCCAAAAAATATTTCACAATCATAATGTTAATTAATTTTTTTAAATCTGGTTAACAAGCAGCATTTATATAAACTACTACATTGCCTATCTGAGATAAGAAACTATTGAATGGAAGCTGTTCTGAAGTTCTCAGTGATGGTCAGGAGACTCAAAAACATTTCTTTTCGGACAGAACATTTGAGCTGTTCTGAGTTTTGTTCCAACAAAACACAACCAACTTGAAACATTTAAGCAAAACATTTCAATTGGTGCAGTTCTGTTGTGTGTGACATTGAGATACTGCCTATTTGATACATACCTCTTTTATTAACCATATCCACAACTCCAATCTCTAGCTTTCAAGGTTATTTTTATCTTCTATTAAAAACCATTGCTTCGTCAGCATTTTCTGCCATTGGTTACATTCCAGTAATTTTGGTTCCTTTATTTAGTATTGCACTTTCTTGCATAACAATTGATAATGCAGTCAAATTCTATTCATGTGGCAAAAATATAGTTGTATTTTCATCTTTTTAACTTCTAGTAATGATCACCTCAGTAACATCACATCTTCAGTGATGTTTGCACAAATTATTTTGCTACATTTGCAAAACCATCAAACAATTATGCAAAAAGTAAAGCAGATATCATACATCCTGTCCTAAAGAATGTTATTTAAAAGCTAGTGATGCTCATGAAACATTGGAAAGTTTATATGTGAATGCACTGAAAAATAATTGTGTGAAAACTACATTTTTTGCTGTGGTTTCAGGTATCTGAAGTTGATAACTGTAGACATGAATCTTACTAGGCAGAGTAAATGATACCGCATACAATTGTTGGCACACTGAGGTCTCTATTTTGTGCACATGCAAAATTTAACATCCAGTCTCTACCCCCAATAATTCCTGGCATCTTAATTATTTTGATCTTAATGCTTTCTTTGTGTTTACTTCCATCACACTGAAAATAAGGAAGCGCACAGCAGAGAAAAATGGCAAATGTTTGCTCAAAGCTGAGATCCCACTGTTGGGAAATGCATTGGAGAAGAAAGTATATGGCCTTCAACCCTTGATGGAGAACAGCATCAAGCTCAAAAATTAGCTGGAACCTTCATTGCAACCCTGTAAGTGTATTTTAGGGTCTGCAAAGCAACACTAAGCAAAGCATTATCAATAGCTACTTTGAGAATGTAACTACAACTACTATAGTTCCACAGCTTTGAGGAGAAGAATTTCTCCAATGCTTTATTTTTATTTTGTATTTTTAATTCTGGTAAAGATCCAATTTTCTTCTTTTTCCTTCCATCTTTGTACTTTCGAGACACGTGAGGTAGTAGTTGCATGGTATAGATTCTAATCTTGCTGTATAAAACCAGTCCTGATATTATCACCAGGTAAGAGAGAATGCTAACACATAAAAATAATGGTAAGTTATGATACAGAGGAGGGAAATCCTTATCAATATGCTGGCTGTGATTCAAAATATTTCAGAAAAGAATCAGATACATGGCAGGCATTTTAACACATATTTGACTATTTCAAAATACATGTAGCTCTCACAAAGTAATGTAGAAATTGTATTAAACAATGGCTTATAAATAATGCAATAAATTATTAAATTTGTTTACTAACATATGTTTACTTATAAATAATGAAAATAAACTATTAAATTTATTTACAGTCTGACAATTTGCTAAAAGTATGACTCAAAAGTAAAACTACAAAGCACCACAATACACTGTGCTACCATTGCGCTGTAGTTCATTAGTGATTTATTTGAGTGAGCACATTCCCTAATTCCCACTGCTCAATCCTACTGTATGTAACTCTTAGCTATTGGAGCTCAGCAAATCTCTATATTGCCATCGTCACTGTTCTATATGCAAATATTTAAACAAGTATGGTTTCATTTTATGTTTATTAGCAAACTTATACCTTGACGGATTTTCACCAAATATATTTAATGCTTATTGAAATGGAAAAAATGCTAAGAATTCAGCTTCATTTTACAGTAGATAGCCTGCACAATAATTATTGATTATACTTCAAATTACCCAGCTAAAAAAAGAAGTTTTCAAAACAATTTGCCAGACTCCAATGCAATCTTTCATTCTTAAGAATGCCAGACAGTTTCTAATGAGAATTTCCAGTAAAAGCACAAAAATGCTAAGTAGGTGCATTGAGCATATCTTGGGATGCGAGGGAAGAAAAGTGTTGGGAAACAGAGAATAGTTTTGCTCTTCCATGTGCATGTGATAATGTTTGTCTTGCATATGTTTTTGTAAGACAGGCAAAATGATATATCAACTAAATCCTGTTAAATCATTTTTTCAGTAAACTTCTCTCTCAAGCTTACTTCTAGAAAAGAGTTTAAATGATTTCTGTTTTACAATTGTGACCCATTTGGTGTTTTTTTTAAGATTCTATGCTAAATTACCTTTCTTTTAATTTCACACTTTCGCTTTCTGTAAAATGTAGACATTTTTAGAAGACTTAGAATAACAGAGTTGGAAGAGACTTGTAGGTCACCTAGTCCAATCCCCTGCTCAAGCAGGAGACCCTGTACCATTTTTTACAAGTGGCAGTCCAGTCTCTTCTTGAAAGCTTCCAGTGATGAAGCACCCAGAACTTCTGAAGGCAAAATATTCCATTGGTTGATTGTTCTCACTGTCTGAAAATTTCTCATTTCTAGGATGAATCTCTCCTTGATAAGTTTCCATCCATTGTTCCTTGTCTGGTCTTTGGAAAATAGGTTGTCCCACTCTTCTGTGACAGCCCCTCCAATATTGGAATATATTTGTTCCAATATTTAACATATATTATATAACCTATAATATTGGAGCATCTAACTACAGCCTCATGGTTGCCTTATTTTAAAGAAATCCAGTACTCAATATATTTAATTTGCTTATCAGCCCCAAAAGATAGGAATTCTTTTAAAGGCCCCAAAGTTCCAGATAATCGTAGTCAAAAAAAAACTAATTGTTTAAAGCACTTTTATTACAAAAGTGTGGTTTAAGTTAACCTTTCAAGCAACATACAACGTAATTTTATAAAACTGCACTAAAATAGTTGCAAAATAACTCAGAATGTAATTGGCTTTACGAGAATTTCCAAGTTTTAGGATAAAAATATACATACAGATATAACCTACCTGGATTATGATGAGTTGCAGATTCTCCATTCTGAAAGACATCACCAGCTACGTTCATTCTACCGGGATTGAAAGGTCCTACACCAGTCTTGGTCTGTGAAGTTAAAGATGGGGTGTATGTTTGTATATTAACACCAAAATTACTTGACTGCAGTCCGTTAGATACATCTCCCAAGTTGGTATTCTGTAGTGATGTTACATGTGTTATCATTAAGTTCATGTCACGCCCTTCAGTATTTTCTAAACGGCCAACACTCACAGAGCTCATACCTCTTTCTAATGTAGTAACATTAGCTATTTGAATTTCAGAGTCTGGTTCTGTGGTTATACCACTATTACCTATTCCTGCATTTACCTTACTTCTTGAAAAACTGGATGTTGAGAATTCCATTTCATTGGTTCTGTTTTTACCCTCTGGAAATCTTCTTTCATTGAAACTGGAATCATTTCTCTCTTGTCCCTGATTTGTTTCAATGTCTTCTTCATCATCAATAATAATAGTCTCAGTTATACTTCCCTTCTGAGCACTCGTGTCTTTTGACGAAGCTGATATTTTAGGGTCATTTCCATGTTGCTCTTCATTACTGGATGAATTAAAAACATTTCTGTGTTCTGTTATTAATGGTGTAGAGATTTGTGGAGGTTGTACAGGTTCAACAAACACAACATCATCATCATCTTCTACGGAGGTACTCTGGAACTTAGATCTAGACACCAGAGAATTAGATGGACCTCCAAAAGAGCTTCCTACATTGGCTAGGCCAGTTGCCATTGTGATAAGCCCTTATAAACCAGATGTAGGTTCAGACAACGCCAATTTTCAGCTACCTTCTGGCCTTCCAGAAAAACTGTTACAAAAAGAGAAAGCAGTTTCACTATAACATCCTGATTAGATTTTTTAATTATTTTTCAAAGTACCATCTTTCCTTTAATTTATTTAAATATGTTCAAAATAAAACAAAGCATTGTATTGAATGACTATGCCCAGTGCTCTATTATCTCCTATTGCAAAGCAAGGCTCAATTAAAAAAGCAACTCCTGTAACCCAGAAACTGAACTGTTTCTCTGAAAACAAAGCATAAATTGGAATCTAACAACCAAAAAACAAACCATGACTTTTTAGGATAGTAAAAGCAAATTCTTAGTCCCACATTACAATCAAAGCTGTTAAGTAGCTTGTGTTTCTCTTGGTTAATTAAATCTGAAGTCCTAGGACCATATGTCCCTTCCCTCAAATTCTGGGATGTGATATATGAAGCTTCTTCAAATTTTTATCTTATCAATGAAATGAAATAATTAAAAATACTGGAGAAAATCCAGTTTGTTCTAGTAGTTAAGACACCAGGTAGAAATCAGGAGTCTTTGAGTTGTAATTCCACTTTAGGCATTACTAAATTGAGCAGTTGGGTGACTTTGGGAGAGTCATCTCTCTCAGTCTGTGACATCAGGTTTGGGCAAAAAGCTGGTCTGTATATCCCTGCCACACCAATGATTATATTGTATGTATTTAAATCAAATCAAATCAAATCAAAGTTAGGGTTTGTATGGGTCCAATCCACTTTTGCCAATAAAATCTTGAATTGATAAAGGTTGGTCAGTCCATCCAGCAGTCCGTCCATCCCTCAGTCAGTCTGTCTATCCATTCATCTACAGCTTTGTGTCGGTCTTGACTCCTGGCAACTAGAGAGATGCAGTTTTCTTGGCAATATTTTCAAAAGTAGTTTACTACTTTTTTTTTCTTTCAATGGCTGAGAGAGAATGACTAGTGTTCTAAGACACTCCTTAGTGGCTTCATGCTAAGGACTAGAAAACATAGTCTCCCAGTTCTAGTCCAATAATTTAATTGCTATATCAAACTACTTATAATCTACTGAAACAATTTCTGTATAAATCAGCAATCTGGTAAGTGACAGTAAACTAACATTTTCAAAAATTCTGGCTTTTACATAGATATACCATATCTAGACAACCCAAATTTAGATAGATACTAGATAACAGTAAAAGAATGAAAAAAAGTCCCACTCCTATTACCTAGTTATCTGTATTTTTGCAGCCAAGACATGACAGTTCCTACTTTCATGCGCAACTTATAGCATTAAAAGCATTATAGCAACTCTTTCTTATTATTTACTTAATTTTATATTTAATTTCCCCCATTCAATTGACTGCTTGAAGCAGTTAATTTTTTTTTTTAAATGTATTTCAAATCCAAATACTTACTTATTTAAAAACATCCAGTAATTTGTAAAGTTAAAGTTTTCCAATGCCTTTTTGATCCTGGGAACTTTGCTTACTTCTCTAGACAAGCTGGAAATGTTTTTTTGAAAACAAGCATCCTGAAATAGATTTAACAAATATTGAGAATGCAAATTTGCCATGAAAGATGACAATATAATTGACAATATAATTATACAAAGTAATTTAATTTTCAGCCAAAATCCTTTTTAAGGATTTTCAAATCCTTAAAAACAATTCAAAAGCAAGATGGCTGTTGAGATGAACAGTATAGTCAAGTTCACCCTCAGCAGAATCTCAGAAAATGTCATAAAAATATTACATCAACATATTTCCCATTGCAAGCAACATTTCCCAAAGTAGATACACTACTATCTTCCTTTAAAAAGCAGGAGTCACATGATCATATTTTATTTTCCTCAATGTTATCATCAACCAAAAATTTCAGTGTTGATTTTTTAAAACTTTCTTTTAAACTAACATCTTAAAAAATGGCTTTTGAAACCTCATGTTGGCCAACATCTGCATATATTTAAAGATCTAATAGCAAAAGATAGGTTTGCTTAGGCCATAAATATTGAGAAAAGAAAATGGTTCATCATGTAATTTAACCCTGTTATTTTTATGCAGTACAGTAAAATATTTATCAGCTTAGATTATGGCCTTATTTTTATTTATTCTTATTTCTCTACCACATACTAAATTTCCTTCAAAACATTTATCTATTTAAAAGGCACAAAATTGCCCATCTTTACTCTGAAGTTGTTCAATGTACAGCAGGTTCCTATATCTCAAACATAAATGAACTATTTGAAACAGTAAAGTGTTTCTGCTACTAGTAATATTCATTTGCCTGCCCACTTGTTCATATCCTTTCACAACTAAACCAAGTTGCAAGATTAATGTTTAGCTCTCTTTACGGGAAGATATGGCGATATTAAAGAAGCAGCAAAGGAAGTATTTTATACTGTTTGGCACCAATTACTTTTACCCTATCCCTCTTAATGTAATTCTATATAAGATTAAGTGAGCCAAGGAAGTTATTCTTTAGTATATATTTGTTCTATACAGAGAGAAAAGGAGTTATTGGGAGTTGGGCAGCATGGAACTTTAATACATTATTATATTCATTAATTTTAGGTTACAACAATGGCATAGTGACAATTTCTAAAAATCCTAGTATTTAGTTCCACATATTTCAACAAGCTTCTTCAGGAATTCATAATCAGGTTTTTTTAAAAATCTGCAACTTCACAGGCTGAAAGCATTTATACAAATCTAAAAAAACAGCAACATTTTGTTCTAGAGTCTAGACTATTTTTGCTACTATATCCTATCTACAAAACATGAACAAGCAATATTTCCAAACATATCTGAAGATTCATGTATGATAGAACTGGGGACATGGAATATTTCAAAATTCCAATTGGGCTATCTTCCACTCATCAGAATGGAATGACAGCAAAAGTATCAGTTAAAAAAGCATCCTTAACCCATTCTTACCCAAAAGGCAATTACCATCAATGTACATATTTTGCCAAGCTACCCTGTTTCCCCAAAAATAAGACTTCCCCCGATAATAAGCCCTCACCAAAAATATTGCAACACAGCAGCAACCATGAGGTGACCACTTCAAAAATAATAAGACCTCCCTGAAGATAAGGCAAAGTGCTTATTTCGGGGGTCAAAATAAAATAAGACGCTGTCTTATTTTCAGGGAAACAAGGTACTTTAAACACATGAGCCATAAGTTACAAATTCTGTGGCGCATAATCAAGTTAATAAGCTATCACATGATTGTGCTAACCCTAAATGTGAATTTTATATGTATGCTTATGAGTGTGTGTACATATACATATGCCCATAATATATTTATACACACAATAGTGCTTCTTCATTTACTTTGGACGATTGGCAAAAAATGGCTTAAGGCCATTTCTCAACTTTAGATTTATTTAACATTATTTTTATACTTCTTCAGTCTCATACAAGATGGATACAAGAATCCATTAGGACAGGTAATGTGGATACAAGAATCCATTAGGATAGATAAAAATGCAAACAAAGAAAAATAATGTAAAGTTAAAAAAATAAATAAAGAAAAATAGAAAAGACAGAAAAATTAAGGCAATAGTAAATAAAAATATAAATAAATGTGTTCCCCTTCATCACAAGTATAAATAATTTTAATAACAGCACCTTCTCTTAAAAAAACAATTTGTCTCTTCTTCCCATATCTTATCTCTTATCTAAAAACAACTCCTTAAAAATCTTGTCATTCAGTTGTGGTCAACAAAAATCCATTAAAGATTACCTGAGATAACATATTTGATCAAATAAACCAACTTTATGTCCTTTTACTTTTTACAATCTTGATCTTTAATTTTCAACCTTCAATAATGTCCTAGAACATGATTTCATTTTTTTCTTTATCCTTTCACATAAATTCTTCAAAAACCTATAAGTATCATTTGTAAATTCAATTTGGAAAACATATCCAGATCACACTTTTTGTTCTTAGTTCTATATTTCTTTTGTTTTAGTTACTAAGCCATCAGCTAATATCTTTTCTATGCCCAGCATAGAATTTTTTTTCCATATCTCCATAACCTCTCATTTTAAAATCCCCTTCCTATCATTCTGAATCTTGTTTTGGTAAAACTTGTTTCATAAAGTTCTTTAAAAAGTGTCTAATGGCAGACATATTTGAAATTAATAAGTGATATTTAAGTGTTCTTCCGTTAATTGTAATCTTTAGTACCTTCAGGTTCCCTCCAAACAGTATTTTCCTACATGAAGGATTCTTATAATTAATTTTGAAATCATATTTCAAACATCTGGACTTTTAGTCCATCCATAACTTTTCAAAATCAATTTTCCAATCACATTTTTGCTATAATCTAAGAGAAATATTTTTTTAATCCTTAAGGATTGAAAGAAACTCACTGATGCTATGAAACGTATTGTTCCAAAGATTTCAGAGTTTTCAGCTGAAAAGCAAAACAAGCAATTAACAAGCAATTTCCAAAAGTGTTTAATAAAAAGTTTAGATTAGAAAAAAAGAAGTATGCAAACTCTGATCCATAAAAGCACCAATCATGGTAACGTGATGTTCCCTCATCTCCCTGATATCTAAAATCGCCATTGTCTGCTTTCTTGCAGTATTCTCATGAGGAGAAACTGTCTGGAGCACTTGGAGGATAATCAAGTCTTCTCTCCTTGTCCAGAGAGGATTCACAAAAGGCCAGTCCAGTCACTGGCTCTTCATTCCCCTTGCTATCTCCCTTTTCCATTAGGCCTGCACTGAACACTCCATAAAAAGCTGACTGGACATATCAATTTAAATGATTTAACTGCATGTACTTTTTAATTTCTGCTTTGTGTCTGTGACATGTTTGTAAAGTAGCTAATATTCTTATATTGGTAGCCCATTAGGTGTGAGAACTATTGACAGAAAATATGCACATATTGTGGTAATATATCAATGAACTGAGCATTTTTGTGGGCTTTGCCTTTAGGCCTCTCAAACATTAAGTTTCTTATATTGTTGTTTTGTGATTGACTCTTCCTAATGGAGACTAAGTTTTAGCACTGCTTTAATTTTTTTTTAAATAAACTAAATACAAATTTAGTCCCAAACTTGAGGATAGTTGAGAAACTATTTTTCTAAGGCTATACCAGCTCAATGATACAATAGAGTTAGAGCAATACTTTTTGAGAGGCCTAAAGGCAAAACGCACAATATTGCTCTAACTCTATTGTATCATTTTATAATTATTGTATTTTATTATTTACTGTAAACTGTGTAGAGTCCTATGGATTGAGGTGCCATATAAATTTCATAAATAAGTGCATATATAAATGAATATAAACAACATAAATTCACAAACACAATCAACTGACTTGAGTGGACACTGGAACAAAAACAAATGTTTATTACATCTAAAAAGGAGATGTAAAAAGAACACTACAAATCTTTCAAATGGAGTGAGCAATTCACCGACTTATTCATGAATTTTTTATTCGTGAATATAATTACCATGCTGTCTGGTAACTTTAAACATGAGTGTACGCAAACTAAAGTTTGCTAAAAATATAAATATATAACTATATGTTCATAATTACAGTAAGACTTATCAAAATTAGTGGGGTCTTATAATACAAACATCTATGTTGCTCTAGAAGTTTCAGCTAAACTTGAAATAGTAGACCAACTATTATAACAATAAATCTCATTTTTAAGTTCCTACTTATGCTTGCAACTCTCTGGGTGATCTTTGGCCAGTCACCACCTCTCAGTTTACCTAACGGATTTGAAAACATTTCCCCCCCCCCTGAACATGAAACAAACAAGTTTCCTGGAGGTTCTGCTGAAGTGTTCTTGATTAGCCAAAGCAAAATGCAGAATGCTTGGTTGTTCTGGTTTTATCTGGAGTATCTTAGAGTGAGCTTATGGAAGAAGAATTGCGCACATTGCTTCCTCCCTACCTTCTTCACACTTAGTATGCCTCTTCTTACTGCAGGGATCTTGCAGCCCTCAGTATGACTTTGAAGTTCTGCACAATCAAGACCCATTTTGATTATTGTCTTGACAGAAAAATATATGGAGAAGTCTCATAAGGCAAGTAGGGCACTGTTGGGGTGTTTCATCCTCCTCTCCACCTGACTTATGTTCCAGTTCACCTGTTCACCTTCCCTTTCTCTCCAGTCAGTATCTTTGTATTCAGGCATGGCTAGAGATGGGAAGGTCTGGGAAAAACTAGGAAAAATTGGGGCGGGGCAGGGACAACAGACAAAGGGCGTTGGTCTTACCTGACATGCTCCTTCCAGATGTGCTGAGTGAGAATCCAAATAGAAAGAAGGTGGAGTTAACCAATACTTTGGATTCTCACATCAGCACATCCGAGAAAAACCCTGTTGTCCCCCAATTTTTCTGAGTTTTTTCCAGGCCTTCCTATCTCTAGGCATGGCACAGCCAATCAGTTTATTCCTACATCAATCATTGTGTTTAGTTCATAATTTGCTGTTTCCTCTCTAAACTCCAGTTCCCAATCATATTTAGGGCCATATCTGGACAAGAACAGTCTTGTTTAATTTCATGTATGGATCAAAACTTCTAAAAAGCGCATTTCAGTTTGATCAAGAAATCCGAAAACAGCTGCTCTATGCACTGAACGTTGTTTATCTATAGTACCTATAAGAATGAAACAGTGCTATCTTGCCCACTTTCAACAAGGACATGTTATTACAATTGAGTGGAACTTTTTTAAGTCATAGGTAGAATTTTTCCTTCTATAATTAAAACTAAAGGCAATTGTGGTACCTTAAAGACTAAAAAAAAATTTTTATTTATTAAATGTATAGATCATCCATCTCATTGTGTAATATGAGTATTGAGAGTACCTTTTTTAAAACTAGAGCTGATATTAGCAAATAAATTGTTACTCCAGGTTGTGAGAGTGCATGTGAGCAAAGATGGACAATAAGCAGCAGGACTAGGAATAACTCAAATTGAAGAAACAGAGTATATGTAGTCCTCAATGTATGACCACAATTGGGACCAGAATTTTGGTCACTTATCACAATTAAGTGAATCATAAAGTTGTTAAGCAAATCTGGGTTTCCCCATTGACTTTGTCACAAGCTGGCTGGGAAGAACACATATTGTGTCATGATCACATGATTGTAAGACACTGTAACCTCCATAAATGCAAGATAGCTGCCAAGATAATTAAATTGTGTGGCCATGAGGGTGGTTCAATGGTTAAAGCTTCAAGGAAGTGTCATAAGTCATTTTTCAACACTGTCGTGGTTCCAAATCACCACTGAAGAAGTGGTTGTAAGGCAAGAACCAACTGTTTATAGATTCGGGTGCTGTATAGTTTAATATTGATTTTTGTTCATGTCTGTCTGGGATTTATTTATCTTTATAAGAGAACTAGGAATTCTGCTTTATTCCTTTTCTGTTAAGCCAGAATCACTTTAAGAACGAATAATTACTTATAATTCTTATCTCTTAGAAAAGAGCAAGATAGACTAACCAGTTCACACATGTTGCACAAAATCATTCAGGTCTGTTTAACTATTCCTTTTGACAGGAAGAATAAAGAGAATCAACTGTGTACAGCATAAATTCTCAAGTGAGAATCAAAGTTTTATTTTGAAACAAATAACCTGCCTTAAAAAGTAAGTAAAAAGTGGAAATGAGTTTTATTTTTACATGTACAGTAAGTCAGAAGAGACTTTCTATGAAATTTTTATGTTGCCTGGCATTCACTTAATTTTTGAACAGAATTAGTAGAATAAGACTACTGTAAAAATAAAACCTTAGATATTCAGGATCTCCAGTAGACCTATGCTTGATTTCTGCATAAATATATTCATTTGGTTTTGATACTCTATGTGAAAATGCCAAATGTTACCAGAAACTTAAAGCTTATTTTAAATACAAAGCTACATTCAGTTTAAATTGTTGGATTGTTTAATGACTTACTGAATAAACCAAAACTAACAAATCAACAAATCAAGTTATTATTTGGTACAATGCAAACAGCACCAACCTATTTGTGCTTTCAGTTAAATATTCAATTGAACATTTTGTATGATCAACTAATCTTTGCAAGCTATTTCTATTCAAGAAGTTTCCATAATGAAATCATGTAAGAATAACCAAACCAAAGATATAAATCATGTCAGCTTCTACAATCATATTCAAGCAAAAATAAGAAAATTTTCAAACTCCCCATCTCATATCACATAGTAATTTTAAAGGACGTTGCAGGAAGACTTGCATACATGCAAAAATACTTTGCCCACTTGTAACTATTATAGAAAGACTGGCTTTGTATGTCACACTAAAAAAAAAACTATTAAGCATGAAAGTGTTTCTTCCCATTTTTATTTGGAATACATCTATTCTTTTTTTACATAACTGAGTTTTTAAAAAACTCAGTTAAAACTCAACTAGGGCTGCAACAGCTATTTTTAGTGGTCCACTTTGGAGCATGGGTAGAGCAAAATAAACAATAATGCTAGTAAAAGGAACTCATCCTTTGTTATCTACGATATTGCTAAAATAGGTAGATTTAAGAGTAAGAAATTCAGATTAAGAAAAAAGATTTTAAAAAGTCAAGCAGGGCCTTGGCCTAATATGTAACTGAACTGTAACAATAACATGTACATTAACCTTCATATGATTTCACATTAGCATTAAAGATAAAACTTTAACAATGTTCTATCCAAATTTAGAGGCCCTTTTTTTATTAAGAAAGATTTACCATCTAATTTGTACGCCCATGAAATTATTTGGCACATCTATAATTGTAAAATAATTCTGACAGTTAAGAATCAGCTTCCTATGGTCTTATTTATAAACCATTTATTTAAATATAAAACCAATATTTAAACTCTTACAAGCATCACTCTCAATGTCATTCCACTGAATTATGGTTCTGGATACTGGAATATCACCAGTTGATTCTTTAAAAGATATTAAATAATCCTCCATGTAGACTATGCTGAAAACTACTAATGTTTTCAGTATCAGGCAATAGGTCTGTAGTTGTTTCCATTAGGGTGGCCTTTTCCAAGTAACTTTGCCATTTAGGGATTCCAAATTCTTCCTAGTAAGGTGAAGGGAATGGGACCAGTAAATGTAAAGTTTTCAGAATGCAAACAGACTTACTATATAAAGATTTTGCTAAAAGAAAGCAATGGCATTCATCTTGAAAATATGAGACACAACTGAACACAACAGCTCACAGGACTCTCAAACAACCTCAAAGGTTTCAAGAGAAAATAGGCCAACACAGATAACTGTTTTCAGGTATGAACTACCACAACTTGAAAAATAATAATAATAACCACCTATGGTTTGATCTTCTCACCTCCAATCCCAAGCAAATCCATTTGGAAAAGAGGGGAGAGGGGAATTGTGGGATCCAAACACAGAGAAGAATGACTAAAGGACGCCTTTGCCCAAAAGTGGGTTCTCTCTTAAAAGTCCTCTCCTTGCTGCCTGTCAAACAGGTCAGATAAAGTGGTGGTGGTGGTGGGATTCAGAGTTCGGATGCAAATCATTTAAAATCAAAGAGTCAAAATATGTCACTTGTAGTTACGCTCCAAAACTCTAGAGGGCACTCGAAAGATACCCGCCCCTTCGATGGGCAAGGCGAGCAGCGGCAGGAGCCCGTCGTCTGCTTGCCAGTGTTGGTATTGCAGGAGCGATGTCTGCAGCAACAGAGCCCACCCCGCGGGGGTGGAGTCGCCTCCCGGCCATTACCGGGGCTTGGCTCTAGGGCAGCAGCAGCTGCTGCTGCACCCAACCATGTCTTCCCCCGCCCCCCCCCACCACATACCCTGAGAGGCACCTCCTCTTAATCCCCACCCACCCACCCCAGCCCTCGTGCCAAAAACGGGTGCTCTACCTCCGCCTCCCGAGGCAGGAAAACATATATAAATAGCACTCACAATGGGGAGCTCCTTCTCCTTGCTGGGTTCTGCCAAGGCTGCGCCAAACTGGCCCGCAGCCTGAGGGAAAAGAGGTGCTGGTGAAGGGGGAAAGAGAATAAAGGGGGAGGGAGAAGGGAGGGCATCTACAGGGGGGGCAGTGGACCTTCTCATCTTCGCCTCCAGGAGACGCCCTTCTCAATGGGTAGGAGACGGAGTGGCCACCGCTGCTTTGGAGTTGGTACCCAGCACCCCTCTAGATGCCCTTCCCAAAGGGAGCCTCTTGGCCCACGGGTGTCCCCTTCACACCAGGGGCCGCGGGGTGGGGGTCTTCCCTCGTCGGCCGTGACCCCCCCCCCAACGGGCAACAAACAGGAGTTTCTGCTGTTCGCGGGAGCCCACGGAAGAACTGCCCCGACCCAGACCTTCCACTCCAGGGTTCAAAACTCTCGGGAGCGAGTCTAAACTCGCTTCTTTTCCCTTCTCCCGCCCCTTCCCCGCGCCTCGAGAGCCAAAATCTACCCCGGCTCCGCTTTCTGCCAATTGCCCCGGGAGTTGCGCTCGGCCCCCTGCAGTCCGCTAGCAGCACTGCCGCCTCCAGTCGGCCGCCATTAAAGAGACCCAGCCAAACAATACGGGAGGGGAGAAAGAGGATCCGCGGAGCGCAATTACCGACTTTCTTCCCCACCCTCTGCCCGCCCCGAGGGAAGAAGGAACCGCGTTGAGACGGGGAATAAATCACCTCCCCACACACTGACCGCCCCGCGGGAGGCAGTTGGAAATAAAGCCGGGCGGAGAGACACGGCGCCCCCCCACTGCACACGCACGCACCCAGATACCCCACGGCAGCCCTCTCCGCATGCCTGCCCAGCGCCTGTCTCGCGTCGTAACCGGGCTGCCGCCCTCCCGATTCTTTACCCGCCGCTGACCCTTTCTTGCCTTCCTAATCTACAGGCGGGAAAGGGAGGGGAAACGGGCAGCAGCAGCGGCCGCCAGAACGACACGCAGCGGGGTATTTAGCCCGGGTTGTTCCCGAGACGCGGCTGGTCTGCTCTCCTATCCCCACCCTGAAAGGGCAGCTGGGCTTCGAGCCAGTTCGTCTAAACCCGGCTCCACTATTTCTACCTCGACCCGTTCCTCGGATCCCCTCGCCGAGTTCGGCCCAAGTCGCTCCCCCCACCCCTCCCGCCTGCGGGTAAAACGCACCCTCCGCGGCTCCGCCAACGCTTCCTCAACTCTATCTCGGTCCAGTCCCGGGCTAAACGCTGCTGCTGGCGAAGGGGAGGAGGAGGGACAAAAACCTAACCATCCGAGCCCGGGGAAAGGCCGCCCAGTGTTCCCGCCCATTGGCTTTCCCAGAGGGAGGGCTTTGGTGTCGGGCGAAACCATTGGAGAAACCACCCGTCTGTCGGCGGTCGCCGTCGCTGGTTGCGTGGAGGTTCTGTCAATTAGCTGCCCGCGCACGCCTTCCGTCCCTCCTCCTTTGGTTCCACCAGGTTAAAGAAAACCCGAATTGCATTGCCCACCACCAACAGCTGCAGCACCTCTGCTTCTTTCAACTGGATGGGGAAGGTTTGCGATCCCAGTGGTTAAGCGTCGCTGCTGAGTAGTCCCATGCAGAAGTTTGTGCTACCCCTTCCCCAAGAAAAAGGGCGATGGCTTCCCTAAGTCCTCATGTCATTTATCAGCCAGGAAGGTGTTTTTAGCCCATTAAATTTATTTGCCACAGGGCAATTAATTCCTCTTGCCACAAGGACAGGGGGTAAGAGCAGGGCTTGGACACCCAAGCTCTGAGGGGAGGCGGCAAGGACGGATACTGCAATAAAGCCAACGGGTTTTAGACGTTTTCTCCCCCCCCCCCCTTGGGCTGTGGATCTGGAACCCTTTTTAATAGGGGGCAGAATAATAGAAACCAAGTCCCAAACCTAAGAAAGGGACAGCCTATGAGTTTTCTCCGAGGACAAGGGTCTCTGTCTTCAGAAGGATTTTTTTCCGCGCTCCCAACTATTCCGAGTCAAGGCGTCTCAGAAACAGCCCAGCACGGCTCCTGGTGGTGATGGTGGTAATGGTTGGTAATGGTGGTGTCCTCCATTTTGTCGGAAGCTGCTGCAGGGAATCTGGGACCCCTTCAAGCCAATATGGGGCTTTGTTAGGCGCTTAGTCTCACTGCCTTTCGCCTCAGGATCGAGGCAAAGCGCAGGGGGCGCCTTTGGCAATGCCCTACGATTGTGGAATAGGGCTGGCCATTGCCAGGGCGGCAAAGGAGAGAGAAAGCCAAGCTCTCCACCCTCCCTCAGCCAAAATGGAGGATGCGCACTTCCCTTGCGTGGTTGATTTCCCCCCTTCCTTAGCCCTGGGATTGACGCCCGCTGCTCAACAACGGGGGCGTCCTCAGGCTTTGGTGTGGTTGGTAAAACCCACGTCGTCTCCCGTTTTACTTATATGCCTCCCCTGATAAAACGGGAGGAAAGAGGCGGGAAAAAGCACCACCGCCTTTCCTTTTCTCGCTCCACCTTGCAGCAATTCCGTACACAAAGTATTTATTCCCTGGAGAAAGGCGTGAAGAAAGGAGCTGGGTTAAAGCCACTGGAGCCCTGTTCCGCCTCGCCTGTTACAGGCTTTCGCTCTGCCAGCTCCCTCGGTTACCTCTGAGGCAATAGAGGGAGCAGTTTGAACAGTTCTTAATTCTTTCTTTTGCCCTCGATTACCGGGAATGGACGCTAATTTTCACGCGTCGCAAACGCGACCATTTTTCGCGCAGAACGGCCGCTCCATCAATACTGCGCCGTCAGCTACGCCAACTAGAGCCAGCAAGTCTAGCCAAATACGAGCTGTCGATTTAGCAAATGTTGAAAACTGGTAGAAGAACGTCTAGAACTCAGATTGTTCATCCAGGCGAAAACATAAATTTTCAATTGGTAATAATGGGATTAGACGAAACGTATTTTTTCGCTATTTGAAATGCCGAAGTCCAAGTTAAAAACAGTACTAAAAAGAGTCTAACTTATTTGGACATCAATTTTGAGTTTTTAAAATAGTCACAGAATACTAGGACCATTTTGGACATTGTTGTTTTTTTAAAAAGGAATCCAAGACAGTGTTTGACATGTTTACTTGTTAACTATGTAGTCACACTAAACCGTAAGTTAACCACAGTGTCCTGTGTAGGAAGACTAGCACCCACCCCTCTCCTAGAAGAATGAAATATCCTATTAAAAAGGCAGAATATTATATTTCCCTGGATGTGAAAAGAGAGAAACATGTTTTTAAAGACAAAGTAACTCCCTGCAGCTTCTCCCCCCCCACCTTTGCCAATGGGCCATCTATTTTACATAACAAATGTAGGATTAGCCTCCTACCCATCTGGGCACCTCAGAGGATTGCATCAGCCAGCAGGACAAACAGGCTTGGGCCTCAGGATAGCCTACAGAGTTGCCCCTGCATGGCCCCATGGGAGTCTGACAGCCAATCAGAGTGCATTTCTTGCACCAGTGGTAGGCTCTGGGGCGGGGCCCAACATAGGACATAAAACCCAGGGACTCTCAGTAAGCCATCCCCCCTTTTTTTCTTCTTCAGCATCTTTGAGGCATGTGATAACCCTTTTCCCCAGAACCTTGAACCATGTGGTCCTGTCCATTAAAACAATCTTTCCAAGTGGCCTCCATGTTTCCAGTGTCTTTTCCCCCACTTGGAACTGAATCCAGAAGGACATTTCTTCCAACACCTGATTAAGTCAAAGTTACATTTTAGTTTATTGTGTTTTGTTAAGTTAATCTATGATCCGGCATTTCACTTGTTCTCTCTGCATAAAAGCACTGAAATAACTTCAAAATACTCACATTTTGTTTCAGAATTGGTCTGATTTCATTCCATGGACATTTAATTTAATCTTTTCTTTGGTAAAATACCAATTATCCAGAATTATTGTAGGAATTTTCAGAGGTGCAATGATTTCTATTGTTACCCTTGCTCCTAAATGGGTACTTAAAAAAAAAATCTTCCTCTAATGGACTAAAAAATTATATTAAAGGAGCAGATGTATTCAAAATGGAAATGAAAAGAAACACTTTCCATGCTAAGTCAATATGTAGTTTACATTTTTGTAGCTTACAGTGTTGTATGAACTCAGTTATTTGTTTTTAAACTTATAGTGAAGGATCCAAATCAGGTGTGTCTAGCTCACGGACCACATACAATCTTGGAGGCTAGTAATCTGGCCCCACAAGATAATAAAAATATATAATAAGAATTTTGTTAATTATATGCTTTAGATATGTTATATGCAGTCCAATTCCTCTTCATTCAAAGTGGCCCAGGTAAGCCAAAATGTTGGGCGATCCATGAACGCGCATCATCACATCAGTGTCACATGGCGTATCATGACTTTTTTCCCTTTCACTAAACCGGGTGTGGCCAGCGCATGACGCATCTGACCTATGGGCCATGAGTTTGACAGCCCTGACCTAAACCATAGTAAAGGATCTATGAGTTCAAACAATAACAACTTACCGGTTCTTAAATATTATGGGTAAGTAAATCTTAGAATTGACTGACTTGTGAATTCCTGTGAATTCCAATATTGTAATGTCATTTTGAAAAGATAAATTCTGCATAAAAACAAAGTAATCCATGAAAGATTATACAATAATATATATCTTACTCTTTAAATTGTCTTAAGAATTTATGCATGTATGATATTGAAGAACAAACTGGTTATCCACATTTTGGCCTAGTGTGTTGCATAACCTCGATGTGTGGTTAGTTTATGGCTCATTGTATTTTCTGCAAACCAACAAAATAGTGTAATTTAAATAAAATACTTAAAGTATCTGGCCGTGATGCCGAACCTATGGCACGTGTGCCAGAGGTGGCACGCAGAGCCCTCTGCTAGCACACACACTGTCACTCTAGGTCAGATCCCCGTGGCATTTCTTTCATGAGCTTCAGAAAAAGATCTTACCCTTTGCCACGCTACTGTTGTTGGAAGTCCCTGCCTTCGGCCTTCTGCTGCACATGCCTGTGTATGCACGCACTCACATTTGCACATGCCCAACTTTCAGTTTAGGCGTGTGCGCACTTTGGACCAGGGATGAAATTCAGCAGGTTGTGACAGGTTCTGGAGAACCAGTAGCAGAAATTTTGAATAGTTCGGAGAACTGGCAAATACCACCTCTGGCTGTCCCCAGAGTGTGGAAGGAATGGAGATTTTGTAGTATCCTTCCTGGCCACGCCCACCAAGCCATGCTCACAAAACCGGTAGTAAAACATTTTGAATTTCACCACTGCTTTGGGCACTCAGTGTCTAAAAGATTAACCATCACTGATCTAGGGTAAATTATGTGTTGTATGAACACAGTCTTCTCATTCCCTCTATAACTAACATGGTTTCTCTGAAAGTAAATCTCAAAAACACTGGGCATATATAAATGGAGGTTAGTCTTAAAAGAGTCATAATACTTTTGCTTTTAAGTAATATGTTCCCTAAAAACAGATATTGATCTGGTTTATATTACTATACAAAACTAAGTCATAACATGAGTAATTTTGATTTGCCAAATTATGTAAACCCTGCTGTTGCATATTGTAAATTATGATTTGTAACTTTGTGTACAAATTCAGTATATTGTTGGATTAGCATATTAAGTGAACCTGGCCATTCATTTCTATTTATGTGTTTCTCATAACATGTTAAATAAAACAATATTATAAATTGCTAACCTATTTGGATTATTAAAAATACACAGGTATATTACTGCATCATAAAAATTAAGCATAAATTTAAAACCATGCTTTAAATCTTAGATGGACACTAAATTGCTCAAACATTAAATACTGTGATTTAAATTACACAATAACAAAAATGTTAAATAGGTGTAGAGACAACATTTGTGGCAGATGAGTTTGTATTTTTTATTTGATTTTATCATGAAGCCTAAAGGACTAAAGTGTATAAACATAACTCTATATGTTTCTTCCATTAATGGAAGCAATTATTTATGTATAATCTACTTTGACCAACAAGATGGTATTTTAAAATATGAACATTGCAGGATTTTAAATTTATTCTAAATTCTCACAAAGGTCCCAGCATTGGTAAATGTAGACTTAGTGAATCCAGAGCAGTTGTAAAAGAAGCTAGAAGTTGGACGTCTGAAGACCACAGTAAGATATCCAACAAATCAAGAATAGAGCACCTTAATAATTTTATTCTATTCAATGACCTGCTTCAGGAATTGATTTTTTTTTTTAAAAAGAGTAATTTGCCAGAAGTTGAATCATATAGAATTTCATTGTGATTACTTTGAACTCTTAGGAAATGCAGACTAAATTCTAGAAAACTAGAATTCTTTTAATGGCTTGTTGGCCTGGTATACTAGGTTCATACAATACTATACAATAAATCAAAAGTCATAATTTGATTTATTATGTTTCATACTTGGTGTTCATATTTAGTCACTATTTATATTGACTTTATTCAGTATAAATAAAGGCCTTTCAGATCTTCTTACAGCGCACTCATTTCTGCTATAATCAAGTCCATCCAACTTTTTACTGTAATCTTTTTCTTGGCATTTTAGACTCTTCAAAAGAGCTGGAACTTGTATCCAAAGTTTCAGCATGGTCATTTATCGTTCTCCAGCTACTTTTAGAAATAATATATTAAATTTAAAGTCTATATATTCTATCTGGTGATATCCATATAAACTTTTTAATTTTTGGTGATATCCATATAAACTTTTTGGTTTAATAATATATTAAATTTAAAGTCTATATATTCTATCTGGTGATATCCATATAAACTTTTTGGTTACTGAAGACAGTGTTACTTATGAAGAAATAATTGGAGTGCCAGAAATTGATAAATTGTTCTCCTGCTTCATTTCAGTTTCTTCAACTATACTTTCCAACTACATTTTCCTCCTTAATATTTCCAACTTTGGAATTTCAGCTCTGGTCACTAGCACATAGCTTATGTCAGTTTCAAATTGAACTTGATCATACAACTCATCAACCTCTTTTTCTTCTTCGTCTTCGTCTTTTTCTTCTTCTATGGTTAGAACATAGATGATAATCATACTGAAGGAATATTCATGAAGTATATTTGATGGCATTTTATTTTTTCATTTCCTGAATAATAATAGCACAGTGATTTTGACTGAAATAATCCAATCTCTGAGTAGACTAGCAGAGTAAATTACTTTCTTCCTTAGTTAAGTTTTAGAGTAAACCAGCTGATAACCCGGCGTTGCCTGGGTATTTATTTACAGGGGAAAATGTCCAGACCAAACGTTATTTCTAATGTTGGATTTTCCCCCTTACCAGACGGAGCCCCCTTGTGGAGTACTGTGAAGCCATTACCATGGCAACTCCACTGCGTTACACAGTAAAAGCCATTTTATGGCAGTACAGTAGAAGCTATTTCAAGGTGATTTCAAGGAAGTCATTTCAATTCAAGATACAACAGGCTGTATCTTAACAGAACACACACCCTGAGGAGTTTTAGGGGTGTCTTAGCCACACAGTATTTGTTTCCACAAAGTAAGTCATCTGTGTACCAGATGTGTATATATACTAGATGTGTATATATACTAGATGTGTATGTATATGTATATGTGTATATATATATATATATATATATATATATATATATATATATATATATATATATATATATATATATATATATATATATATATATATATATATATATATATATATTGTATTTGTGCTGATAAATAAATAAAGGGAGACTAGTATAGATCTATTTCAAGCTATTTAGCTCTCATCAGCTAGCCATACCCTTATTGGGATTAGAATCTGTAACACTTAATACATACATACATACATACATACATACATACATACATACATACATACATACATACATACATACTGTATTTGTGCTGATAAAATAAATAAATAAATAAATAAATACAACACAAATGTAACAAAGGCAACAGTAAAGGCAACAGCTGATAGATAGAGAAAGGAAACAGTAGGCTTCTCCCATATTTGGGCATACCAGGGGTTGTGACACTAAATACATACATACATACATACATACATACATACATACATACATACATACATGTTGTATTTGTGATGATAAATAAATAAAGGGAGACTAGTATAGATCTATTTCAAACTAATTAGCTCTCATCAGCTAGCCATACCCTTACTGGGATTCGATATATATACACATACACATCTATGTATATATATGAAAGAAGAAGATGATAGAAAAAGAAGATAAAAGAATAATAGATAATGGAAAGAGAGATATTTATATACATCTCAGCTTTAGTCAAAATTTTAGGGTTTTTTTAGGACAGAAGAAAATCCTTTGGAATCACAATAACTTCTGCTTTATCCTTTCCTGTTTTGGGTGTGTATGCGTGTGAAACTCAACCTTACCTCTTGGCTATTAGACTGCAACTTTAAAGAATAGCAAAGCCAAGTTTCAATCATTTGTAGAAATGCATAAAATTATTAAATGTAAGCAAATTAAGTAATAAAATTTCTTACATCTAATTAAAAAACAATCTAAATGTATCAGAAGTTACTGGTTCAGTACTTAATTAAACATCTTGCAATCTTGTTCTTCTGAATATTTATATGATTTTCCGTAGGATTGCATCCAAATAAGCATCCATAGGCCTGCAGAGCAAACTTATTAAATTATCTTTTGTATTGCTGAAAAAGCCAAGGGAAAATAACAGTTTAACACAATATATTATTACTTCACCATGATGACTAGATTGTACATTTGAACAGTATGTCTAATTTTGATTTGTGTTTGAGAAGTCTACATTTGTATAAAAGTATTCATGAGAATTGAACATATTTAACAAGCAAAATAAATATATCTTGTTTATCTGAAAAAAGTAGGTCAAATAACATGCACAGTTAAGTATGCAAAATGTGAAGAGGAAAAGTTATTTAAAGAAGCTGTATTTTTGTAATGAAATTAGTCTGAGTTACAGAAAATATTCCACAAGGATATTGTTAAATCTTTTAAAAAATTAACAATTAGGTATCTTTGAGAGAGATGGGTGTTTCTTAAATATGATAAAATATTCTACTTGAAGTAATATCAACTTACAGTAATTCTGGAATATCTTATATGATAGTAATGTTTCTTAAAATGTGATCCAAAGGCCCTGGTGTTCCCCCACCTTTTCAGGGGTACCTAAAATCAAATTTATTTACCAGGCTATGTCAAATAATAATACAATATTAAATTGTTAAAATCCCATCAAACCATCATGGAAAATGGTAACAGCACTGAATATAGAATTTAAAAGTTTTAATAACAATAAATATCAATAAATATAACCCATACAAAGAAATACTCCTTTGGGGTCCTCCATAATTTTTAGAAGTGGTACTAAGAGAAAAAAAGTTTGGAACAATGTTTTATGATATCTGAGTATCTAATAATATATATTTTTTCCAGGACAGATTAATTTCATTTTCACTTTTCTTTTAACTGATCTGCTTTTTCAGTTATCTTAAATAATATGTTGCTAGATATTTTCATTGATATGTACAGTATATGCAAACTTAAATGTACATATCTGTTAGATTTAGATGCTACAAATATATGTAATGTTTTGCAAAACTTGGATATAGTGATTTTTATTTTCTAAATCGAACTTAATTTGCTAATTTTTTCACTGAAATCCAGAACAATGTGGGGGAAAAACAGGTATTTGCATTCAGAAATAATGAGCAAATGTAGTTCAGGCAATGTTTCAAATTTTGAAAAAGAAAAATGAAAAGAAATTTTAGTGGGCAGATAGGCAGAAACAAGAAGAGGCAATAAATAATTGTACACAAAAACAATATTAAATTAATTATTATGCCCATACCCCAGCTCATGCAAGTATTATTTACTGATGTAAAGGAGGAAGTAAAAATTAAAAGAAACAGCTTTTGGTAAATAAAAATAGTAGATAGAGAAGATGCTGCGGAAGTAGCAGGTTTCGGATGCTACACTGACCATGATTAAATTCATTGATTAGGAAATTCATAGAAAATATTTGGTTGTCAAATTTATATTTATAACCCATTTCATCTCAACTGACTGGAAGGTATACAATAAAAGCAGGAATTGGAATATTTTACAAAGTTATTAAAACAATAAGAATGGAATATGAATAAAACAGATCATGAAAAGAAAGATGTTACTACTGATGTTTCAGCTTGCTGAAAAGTGGTTCAGGAGATACTCAAGTTTGTACACACACACACACACACACACACTTTGAAGCCTTTCTGGAAGGTCATAAGGAATGAGATTAATCTTACCTAAGGAGAGATGATGAAGATAGGTACTACCATATAGAAAAGGCTTACTTCCTAGGCCCCATCAGATGGAACTCTTTTACAGACTGGACCTGTAGCATGTTTCTCCTGCCAAACCTGATGGAATGAATAACAGCAAAGCAGTATCATGTGCTATAGCTTTAAAGGTCAAAATCAGCATCTTGAATTTGAACCAGAAGCAAAATGTTGACCAAAGCAGGACACAGAGCAGAAGTATAACTGTCCATCTAAGGATCCACATAATTCCCTGTGCTGCCATATTTTTCCACCAAAGTTTTCTATGTTGATGGTATTAAAGTCGACTGAGAGTTCAAGTAGAATCAGGATGAAAGTACTACCTATCACGCTTTAGCCAGAAAACATTCAAAAAAATGACCAATGTGTTTCTGTCCCATGTCCAGGCCTGATCTACTTCATCCAAAGACTACCTAAGCTGCTGCACAAAACACCTGCATAATCTCCCTAAAAAGTGGAGGTTGGGCACTGGACAGAAATTGTCCAGCATGTTTGGATCCAATGATGGTTACTTGAGTAAACCAATGTCTCTTTAAGAAGCAAAAGGGCTCTTACACTTCTTAAGAATCATTGCCAGAATCCATCTAGATGGCCCTTCCCGAGCAGCTTTAGCTAGCTAATAGGGGCATGCATCTAAGGAGCAGGTGGCAAAACTTAGTTATAAAGTCTGTCCACTTCCTCACTCCAACAGGTTCAAACCATTTCCAGATAACAGGGCAAGAATGTTTCCCAAGCATCTCTACTGATCCTATATCAAGGCTGGTATCTAACTGGGAATGAATTCAAGTGATTTTGTCTGACATGCTCTGAAAATTTATCCACCTGGTGATGAAGATAAATCCCTAGCTTCCTTTTGGGCTCCCTTTGCCAAGAGGACTCAGATCACTCAAAACAAGGTTGCTAAATAGCAATCAGCAAATGCAATGTTAAACACTTGTACCAAAGAAAGTGTACAAAGAAAGAATGAACTTCTGGGTTTGTTGCAAATAATTAATATAGCGAATGCAAGCTGTATATAAAAATTATTTTGAACCTGTTTTTGGTTGGTGGCACTTGATAGGGAGATAAATTCTAAACCTATATTAGGGTTTTAGAGCCTCAGAAAAATATAATTGATTAATTATGATCTCCTTAAGATTTAGATAATTATGTTCCATCAGCTTCAGTTTTCCACCAACTGTAGCACAGCACCAGCTGCTCGGACAGTGAAAACATTTCAGTCAAAACTCTCAATGGCTAGGTTCATACATAACACTAAGCTATTACAGAATTAATTATGCAATCCCCTCTTGCCCTGCTACACTCTGTTATTGTGATAAAGAATAGCATGTTCCTGTGAGGGATGAGTTAAGAATGTTTGGAATGTATGCCAAAAGTATATACTTAAAGCAAGATCTCCCAAAGTGTGACAGTAGCTGCTCAGCTAAAGCAAGCAGGCACATGCATGAGGCAGCAGTGATATAAGGAAGATGCTGAAGGCAGATTGTCACTTTAGTGACAATAGCAAAGATATATAATTTCATGCTGTGCAGGAGAAGGTAATGGTAAACCACTCCTGTATTAGTAAAACCACTTCGAAAGACAGTTTAATATGACTGATGTTATAGTGTTGGATGATGGGCTTTTTGGATCATGTTGGTACTAAATTTACTATAGAGAAATAACAGGATTTTTCAGATTACCAATTATCAAAGAGTAGATGAAAGCCTTTGGGATGCGAGCTGCTGATGCCAGTATGCAGGAAAATGTAACGCGAAGCTGCAAAGAGAGAATTGCAGTGGGAATCTGGAACATAAGAACATGGGCAAATTCAACATAGTGAAAGATGAAAAGAATCAACTTCACATTGATATCTTAAGGTATCAGATACAAAGTGAAATGGACCAGAATTAAATCCCTTAGCTCAAAAAAATCATACTGTTTACTACTCACAATATGAAAAATATTGGCAGTGCTTTCATAGCCATTCCCCACAAGCCTTGCTTTCCCACATATCCCAGGTCCCCTGGTTGGGCCTGCTTTTTCACCCCACCAGGGTAAGACTCTCCATGTCGGAGACTCTGGTTTTGGAATGGGAGGAACTGTCTGACTCAAACCCACCAAGACAAAGTGGATGTGGGTGTTTGGGCTGCCCAGGTCTGGCAATAATTAATCTCTGACTTTGGATGGGATATCACTTTCCCCGTCAGGGTAGATAACTATCTTGGTACCTTCCTGGACATCAACTCCTTCTTGGAGAGCAGGTGTTAGCAATGACCAAAAAGCCCTTTGCACAACTCCATGATGTACCTGGATTTTATAAATTCCATCCAAGATTTCGTGATGTGACACCCAGTGTCTGTTAACCACCAGGACCAACACAGTTTATGCCCTTACCTTTCAATTTCAATTTTATTTTATTTGTATTTTATTTCTAGTTCATTATTATTCACTGATAACTACTATTGTAAAAGATTTATATAAATGCATATAAAAATGTACCTAACATCTGTAAGGACATGATGATGGATTCAATGAAGGACTACCTTGTAAAATACTATGAGTCTTACAGAGATGATTGATTGGCAACTCCCAAGTCAACATTTCAGTTTGTTCATGATTGCGTTCAGTGATAACTCCAATATCACCTGTTTTCTTCATTGGGAATAACAGGTGGATGGGAATCCCTTTTCTCTCCCATTATCTGAGTTTAGCTGACCTCCAGATTGGACACTTGAAAGGATGTAGAAGTCCCAGAGATCTTGATATAATCAATTGAATACTACTCTTGTCTACTATGTAAGATACAGGTACTCTATAACTTACAACCATGATGGAGCATGCTAATTACAGCCATGGATCATGACTGCAGTAAAGCAGATCATCAAGTCACTAACCTCATTTTGCAGCAGTTGTTAAGCAAATCACCATGGTAAAATGAATCCACAGGTAATTAGCGAATCCATTGTTTATTATGGAGCATTTTTGCCAAAAATTGGAAATAAATTCCAGTTTTTGGAAAAAGTATTATAAATTGAGATCTCATGATTGTGGGATCCTGCAAACAGCTGTACATGTGGGCTTTTTGCCGAATGCCTGAAATGCAGTCATGTGACCATGGAGGGGGCAGCTATTGGATTGGAACCTCAGAACTGGGTTGTAAGTATATTGGGGGGGGGGGTTGTGGGGTTCCAAGTGATTCTCATCACTCGGTTTCTGGTTGTAAGTTGAGGACTACCTGTATCCTATTTGGGGACAGATTTTCCATACTGCACAATTGAGAGCTGTTACAGGTGTGGATGAGGTGGTTAATTAAATAGGTAAAAGGAAATTACGTTGGATTGGGACATTTCCCCCCTATAAATAAATACCTGGGCAACCCAGGTTATCAGTTAGATGGTGAATAAAAAGGACTGTTGTAGGACCCTAATCCTTGCAACATCCCTTAATTATATTCTTACTCTCTGGTTTTTCTTGATTTTATTTATTTTCCCTGCCCCACCCACCCCGTTTTGTGTCATATCTTTTTACGTTGTAAGTCTGAAAGAGTCTTTTATATGAAGGAATTTTTTCTAGCTAGAAATAAACACTTAATGAAATACATTAATAATTCTGTGAAATCAGGGAATGTATGATCAAAATACATTGACAAAATCACATAGCAGATAAGCCTATTTCTGAATGACAGTTAAGATGGCTACTGATAACAGAATTCCTCACTTCTGCGTGTAATCATAATTTTTTTAATCTAGGGATTGACAGTGGTGTCCAGAAACACATTTTAACATTAAAGTCTGCTCTCTCTGGAACTATTATGAGAAATGCATGTAGATTTGACAATGCTCAATTGATTTTGTGATTGGATTATATCATAATCTACCTGGCGAATGTCTACTTCTCTGGTTATTTTCTTGCATTCTAGGAGCTAATGACACCTTTTAAAATTCTAGATTATTTTAATAATGGTGATTTTTGAGGTTAAAAAATAGGCACAGAAAAAAAATAAGGAAATTTTTGAGCCAACTTCTCACAACAATATTAGTTTTCATGGTGTTTTTTTAAACGTTGTGAGATGAATGATCCTCCTCTCTCTCAATTAAGTGCCATCTGAGAGCCCTCTGAGGAACTTCCTGCCCTTTGGGAAGAAGAAACACAATTTGCTACTATCCAGTTTCACATGAAGCATCCTAGCTGTCACAAAAGGTGTTCTGTGGAAGTATCTTGGCAGCAGGGGAGGGAAAAACTGCAGATTAAGCCTTGATCATACGTCCACTGCCAGTTAACCTTGGTTGGGATGGTCATCCTGGATCACCCCAAAATGCAAGAGTTGTAGACTACACATAAAAGTTTTAAAAATATGCTAGAAGGCAGTAGCAAACCACTTCTGTATGGTTGCCTAGGAAACTACATAGATATGCTCATTTAATCATTATGAGTACATTTAATTAGTTTGAGAAGTAAAGGAAAATATGAAAGGTCAGGAAAAAAATGGCAGCCTAGAAAGAGATATGTAAACTACAAGAAAGAATATGTTTTTGTCTTCATGGCAACTGAACCACTACTTCATTGTGGGTTTCTTCTCTCCATTCCAGTACCCTTCTTACGTCTTGTAGAGTAGATATTTATGAACAGAAACTGCCTAATTATTTTTTATCATCTTCTAAGGTGTATAAGTTAAAATAGCCAAGCAAATAGTTCTCAATGAACGACAATTAACAATTCCAAAATTGTTACAACTGATACAACTGATTCTGGAATTTTGATCATCGTTGATTGTTAATCAGGTCACCACATGATTTGACTTTACAACAGTTTTTATGCTGGTCATAAAGTGATTCACCACAATCATTAAACAAATCACTTTTGCAGGAAACCAGGAAAAAATAGCAATTTGCAATCATCTGACCATGGAACATGGAACCAATTGCAAATGCAAGCTGTTGCCAAGTGACCACATGAATTTGGGGAGGTAATTTCAAAGATAGGTTTTAAGTAACTATTTTGTGGTATGGAGTTGTCCATGCTCCATTACTGAAAGTTTAAAAAAATTAATGGACATTTCGGACCACCTTTTGACCGGAATGGTATAAAGTCTCCTACCTTGAGCACGGGATTGGACTAGAAAACCTCTGAGGTCCCTTCCAGCCCTATGATTCTATATTCTATGTTGTAATTAAGAATGGCTATTAAGCAACCAGTTGTTAAGGAAGGACTATCTGTAACAGGGAATCATTGTTATGGGACTTATATTTGTGAATTTGCCTATTTGTTATAATTTATTTGTAACCCCCAAATTAATACTCACAACATGTTTCCGTTATTCAGACCTGTGTTCAGTGATGAAATTTTTGAATTGCATATTTGCCATGCCTTAGTTGTCTCATTGGTTAAAATGATCATGAAAAGTGTTTTTAAAATAAAACTTTAAATGCTTAAACTTTGTTCAATTATTTTAGGACTTTATTTGTAATAAAACACCCACCCACACATTATATAAGGTATCTTTAGACAGAAAGACACATAAAATAAGATTATGTATTGTTCAGTTGATGAAAATGTTGTGACCAGAGACTGACAGAAACCTAGCTCTTCAGTGGTTCAGTATTTGCAACAATTTCAAAGAACTATTGCAAATAGAAATAATTTACTGTACTTTGTTCATTTGTTTCCTATAAATGAACATTTACATTGACTATTAATTGTTTTTTTCTGTATATCTACTGTCCTTGATTTACGACCACAATTGAGCTCAAAATTTATGTTAGGCATGAGTTAAGTAGTTTTGCTCCATTTTACGACCTTGCTTGCCACAGTTGTTAAGTGAACCACTGCAGTTAAGTTAATAACATAGTTATTAAATGAATCTGGCTTTCCCATTGACTTGCTTGTCATGTGACCCCAGGACACTGCAACTGTCGTAAATATGAGTTAATTGGCAAGTATTTGAATTTCGACCATGAGGATGCTGCAGCTGTCATTAGTGTGAAAACAGTCAAAAGTCACTTTTTTCAGTGCCTTTGTAATTTTGGTCACTAAATGAACCATTGTAAGTTGAGGACTATCTATATCTATGTAAGTTGATTCCAGTCAAAAAAACAAAGCACCTTAGCACATCGTTTAATTTGAAGTATATTTTAAACTTTGCAGACTCTCAGTTATACCAGGCTAACAATGATAGAATATAAAAATATATGTGTTAATCCTCTCAAAGTGAAAATCTGAGTTAAATTTCAGATAAAACTGACAGTAATATGAACCTTCCATCTGTTACAAATCCTAAACTTGGAGCAAAAAAAATATGCTTCATATTTAATAAGACAAATCCACTAGAGGGCAGAAACTGCTCTCCTATTTTCCTTTTTAAAAAATTATTCAACCTGAATAAATCAGTTATCAGGAACATTTGCATTTGTATAATGTGGGAAATAGAAAGGCAAGAAAATCTAAGTTAGCTATTGCCCAAAATAATATGTCCAGTTGCCTCTTGAAAAAGCACCTTTGGGACAAGTATGCCCTGAATGACTAAGAATCTCCAGACAATAATTGCAATTTTTCAAAACTGAGGACGTTCCGTATTGCCTAAAGCGGGGTCCCCTTTTTGACGGACTGAACAGCATACAGCCACCATCTAATAAATTAATAATTCATCACATTCTTCTGGAATACAATTCCCCACATCTGATACTTCTGCTGACAAAATACTTAAACCATCCAGTCAGAGATGAAGAAGCCTCTTGAATGAGAAGCGAAACGTCTTCAAAGAAAACAAGAAAGTCCAGTTGCCTCTTGAAAAAGCACTGGGACTTTAGACCATACTTTGAAATAATTAACAATTATTAATTCTTAAACAGCCCACAGGTCTTTGTTTTTTTTTATTAAACAGCTGGAAGTAACATCTGAGCACTTGTCTCCTGGAATTAAAAATAACGAAATCTTGTTATATTTATAATTTATTATATTACATAAATATAAATATTGATATTGCTGAAAAATGTCCTTCTGGGTTCGGCTCCAAGTGGGGGAAAAAGACACTGGAGACATGGAGGCTGCTTGGAAAGATGGTTTTAATGGTGGACAGGACCACCATGGCTTGAGTCCTGAACAGAAAAGTTGATCACACGCTTCAATGTTGGTGGAGAGAAAGAAAAGGGCCGGCTGAGATGCTGAGTCCCTGGTTTAATGCCCTCTCTGGCCTTTGATCTTGAGCTTGTATTCTGATTGGTTGTCAGACTCCCATGGGCCCATGCAGGGGCAACTCTAGGCTGCATTTTGAATCCAGGTTTGGTTGAGTTCTCAGATGCCATGTGGCGAGTTGAATAAAGGGCCAATATTATCATGCCTTAATCCCATCACTCTGGAGCTGAAGGGGAGAACTCTTTATTATGGAAAATGGACTAGCTCAGGCTTTAATGGCTCATTGACAAAGGGGGATGGGCAGGAAGCTGCAGGCAGCTATTCTGTCTTTTAAAACATGTTTCTTCCTTTTCACATCCAGAGAAATATTCTGCCTTTTCAATATTTCCTAGGATATTTCATTTTTTCTGGGAGGGGGCTGGGTGATAACTTCCTACAATATATTTATATTTATTTATATCTACAAATTGTACCTTGTGCAATGATAGAAAGATCTCATATTTTCTAGGGTCCCATTAATATATTCTGCTTTATTCTGGCTATTATAAGCTAATTTACTGTGCTTTATGAACCGTAGTTTATGAATTTGTGAACTCGGCTGATGGTGATTTTTCCAGCAATTCGTGGTTAAGCATGCCACAACTAAAGAGGCGGGGCTTCTTTCTGCCACTCTAGCGGTAGCGTATTGCGCAGGCGCATCCCGATTCTCCCTCGAACACGATGCCCGGTAGCCTTTCAAATCTTGTGCACATGCGCACCAAGAAAGCGAGAGGCGGGGCGATGTTACTAGTCTTCAGTGGGTAGTGATCTTTCCGCCATTTTGGACTTCCTTTTCTCCCCCCTCCCCTTTTTCTTCACGGTACTCGAAAGAAGCAGTGATTGAGCGGAGCGCTCTTCGTGCGCTTTCTTTCTCCTCCGTTCCGTCCGACTTGGCGATCCGTAACGGTTAGAAAACCCCAAGCTATGTCCGCCAACAGGAACCTGAAGCAAGTGAGGATCGAGAACAGTTCTCCGGCGTCGGCACCTCCGATGAGCATGGTGGGCGGCGGCCCGATGAAGGCGCTGAGGGGTTTGGAGAAGCCGTCCGACAACGAAGCTTTGGCCGTCGCGTTGGCGATGGCGAAGGAGGAAGAGGAAGGCAGCGGCCGAGGCTTCACGGTCGATATTAAGAGCTTCCTCAAGCCCGGCGAGAAGAGCTATACGCAAAGGTGCCGCCTCTTCGTCGGCAACCTTCCCACCGACATCACCGAGGAGGACTTCAAGCGCCTTTTCGAGCGCTACGGGGAGCCCAGCGAGGTCTTCATTAACCGCGACCGCGGCTTCGGCTTCATCCGCCTGGTGAGGAAGCTGCGGCCGCGATTCTTCCGGGAGGGGCGCGAAGGGGATTCACCTACCCCTCCCCAAATGAAACAACTGCATGCTCCCGCTCCCTGGGGGGGGGGAGATTTTTGCAGCCAGCGGCGGGGCCAGGAGCCCCCCCCTCCTCCTCGCCACGGGCACGCGCAACCCCCGCCTGCTTCAGACACCCGGCGCGCGCCAGGCCTCCCCGGTCGCTTTGTCCTCTCCCCCCCCCCCGGCTTTTTTTCTTTTTGCTGAGGTCTTGAAACTCGCGAGTATTTTACAACACGTGCGCCGCTATCAAAAAACGTTTAGAGCAGTGATTCCCAAAGGGGGGCCGATTTGATTTTTAATTTGAACCTTATTTAAACCAAGCTAATGGCCTTTTAGGCTTCCTCCGCGTGAGTTTTTGAACAAAGTAAGCAGTAACCCTATGGGGTTGGGGCAATCATGATTTGAAAGATGCTTAGGTGGGGCATGACTAAAAAAAAGGTTGGGAACCACTGGTTTACAAGATTTGCCCGGTTTGAACAGAGTTCCCTTTATAGGGCTCTTCTCCGGAGTAAAATGAAAGTTAAGACGTTACTGAAATTCAGTATTGCCATTCCTAAAAGAGGCCTTCCCTTCAGTTCCAGACCATGTGTTGGTTGCTGCCTTAATAATTGAATTATGCTTGGTATTGTAGAGAGGGGACATGCTTATTATAGTCCTCAACTTACAACAGATCATTTACTGACAGTTCGAAGTTAACCATGGCACTTAACAAAATGAGTTATGATTCACACTTATGACCGTTGGAGCATCCCCATGGTCAGAGTTCGGATGTGTGGCAAGTAGTTCATATTTATGACAGTTGCAATGCCCTAGGGGCATGTAATCCCCTTTTGTGACCTGACAAGCAAAGTCCTTGGGAAGTCAGATTCACTTAACAGCTGTGAATGTTCACAACTGCAGTGATTCATTTAATAACTCTGGCAAGAAAGGTCATAATTATATATAATGTAGTCCTCCACTTATGACCAAAATTGAGCCCCAAATTTCTATTGCTAAGTGAGACATCTACTAAGTGAGTTTTGCCCCATATTATGATCTTTCTTGCCAGAGTTATTAAATGAATCACTGCAGTTGTGAACATTCACAGCTGTTAAGTGAATCTGACTATATATATATATATATATATATATATATATATATATATATATATATATATATATATATATATATATATATATATATATATATATATATATGTTTTTATTTGTGCTGATAACTTTAAGTATATATATATATATATATATATATATATATATATATATATATACACACACACACACATACATACATACATACATACATACACATACATATACATACATACATACACACACACACACTTACAAAATAATAAAACAGTTTGTACCTTCATCATAACATCTCCAGGAGCTTTTCCTTTCCATCTTTGGGTAGGTGTTGATCAAACCAGTAATAAAAATATCAGGAAGAGGCCATAAAGCAGTGACTGTCATAGTACTTTCCAAAACATCTTTAGCTTCTACTGATAAATATTAGACTGTTTATGGGGAGGAATCTATTTTAAAAGACTTATGTTATTTACAGTTGCTTCGTTTATTTAAAGTAGAGCATAGCATTATCAATAGAGCTGGTTCTCATAACACTTGAACACTTACCTACATTTTTTAAGATTAATACTTTTCTTAGAAGACAGTTTATATTTATAATACTTTGCTCTTTCTTTGGAGTTTCTGTTTAGGATGTGTTATTTTGGAAATGTTCCTTTACTTTCTCCTTAAACACAGCCTCGTGGAAATGTTTGACCATAGTAGTTTAGGTATCTTTATTAATTTTAAACATCTATAACTTGTGAAATGGGTAGCCATATAAATGTTATTAATAAATTTCCTTTTTGAGTGTATTGAAATACCTGGATCTGAATGGTGGAAGAGATTATCTTAGTGAAACTTAGTAAACCTAAGAAACAGGGCACATTTCAGGTTGTGCAATGAATAAAGTTTTTCTGATAATGCGGTTGGAGCAGTGCGGTACAGGTGAAAATTGGTCCATAGTTTCCCTATACCCATTTAAATTCAAAATGGAGCTGGCTTATTTAAATAGACTTTCAGGCCAATTGGGTTATGGTGACGCTGATTTTCGTTTTGTTTTGCTGAAACTGTTATTGCAGTGTACAATTGTTTCGTGTACTTAAGTTCATAATTTTCTCAGCTTTTATGCATTTTTGTGCAGATACATTTGAAGAAAAATCTTGATGATGACTAGTTTTGTAGGGCACAGTTTTTTTCAGTGAGAATTGTTTTGTATTCTCATTTTGTGTTATAGAATGCTAGTGTGATTAATGCTAGCTTTAAGTTTAATTATCCAAGGCATAGATAAAGGTAAAACACAAATGTACTATGGCTTACCACTTTGGCCAGCCTGTTGTAAAACAGTTATTTTGACAGCTATGAATCATAACTTGTTCTTAGCTATAATTTGATAGGTGTTAATTAAGCCACAGAAAAAAATATATTTATTCTCTGCTCTTACTCTTCTATTGAGAAGGAACATTTGTTGATTCAAAGAACCTTACTATTAGTTTGTATAAATATTTATTATCAGTAAAGTTTAAAGTTAATAAGCAGGGATCTAATAAACTCTAACTCTCAACCAAATTCAGTAGGCTTGAGGCTTCTCAAGCTAAATACCAGTGAGAAAGAGAAGAATGTCTGTTTAAGCATAATTCCTTGTTTAAAACTTCTTCAAGGAATGTAATAAGACTTATTTGTGCTAAAGCAGGAAAAAAATTTTTAAGTTTTTTTTATTTTTTGTTAGGAAACAATGTTTTTTAATTCCTTATTTTAGCCTTTTTAGTCAAGCTGCTGCAATTGGTAGAGAATCTGGAGATTGTCTATGCAACTATTGGCAAGATTCCCACCAGCCACTGCAGTTTTTAATCTGCAAAAATGATCATCTGTCTTGTCGCTAGAAGCGGTAATAGAGGAATATGTTGAAATACCTTTACAGGTTCTGAATGATGCTAAAATACATGTAACATTAAATTCTTAATTATATGTAATATCTACACATAATATAATTGCGTATGTATCTTGTAATTTTTTTTGAAAAGGAGTCCAGGACCCTGGCTGAAATAGCAAAGGCAGAACTTGATGGAACAATTTTAAAGAGCAGGCCACTCCGAATTCGATTTGCCACCCATGGAGCTGCTTTAACAATTAAGAATCTTTCACCAGTTGTTTCCAATGAGCTTTTGGAACAAGCTTTCTCTCAGTTTGGGCCTGTGGAAAGAGCGGTTGTTGTCGTAGATGATCGTGGTAGAGCAACAGGCAAAGGTTTTGTGGAATTTGCTGCAAAGCCTCCAGCGCGTAAAGCTCTAGAAAGATGTGGTGATGGTGCATTCTTGCTTACAACGTAAGTTTATTCTTTGTTACATTTATTGTGATTTTATGTGTTTAAAATATGTACCAATAGCATCCTCAAGGCAGATCCTCCATCTAGAAATCAACATAGATGAAAGAAATAATCTGCCATAGGAACAAATTATCAAAGTTCAGAATATGGCAAGATTTTGTTATCTATAAGATCACCCTTTTAGATATTGACAAGGTTATAGGGAATAATGATAGCATCCTCAGTACTTTGAGTCTGCTTTTATTCCAAAACACTTCAGTGCTTCCTCTTACCATTTCAAAACTAGATACTTAAGCCCAAGAATCCCTAGAAGGGTGACCAAATCCTTGAAGCCAACAAGCAAGGAAAGTATCATTCAGAAACTAATATAAGCTAATTAAGGATCAAATAACTACAGATACCAACCAGATGGGAGGAGAGACATATTTGCAGAACTGTTTGGTTGATGGGTTGTGGTCACAGGGTGAGTTGATAGTCCTCAAGCAACCACAATTGAGGATGGCCTGCTTGGCATTGAAAGCATTAGCATATCTAGTAAATGATTGATTATGTGTTGTCATGTTGATGTTGATTCTTAGTAGCCACATACATTTTCTCCATGTTGTGTAAAGATTTGACATTTTCAGACTGACAGTATCACAGTAGAAATAGTCCTTGATTTACAACCACAATTCAGCCCAACATTTCTGTTGCTACGTGAAACATACATGAATTTTGCCCCATTTTACAATCTTTCTTGACACAGTTATTTAAGTAAAACACAGCTGCTAAATTAGTAACACGGTTGCTAACTGAATCTGGCTTCCCCATTGAATTTGCTTGTCAAATGTCACAAAAGCTGATCATAGGACCCCGGGACACTACAGCTATCAAATATGAGTCAGTTGCCACGTGTTCGAATTTTGATCACAGAACCATGGGGCGCTGCAATGGTTATAGGTAAGAAAACTGGTCATGTCACTTTTTTCAGTGCCATTGTAACTGAACAATCACTAAATGAACTGTTGTAAGTTGAGCTCTACCTGTAAAGGAGTAAAACAGCCACGGCAGATTAAGATGAAAGACCTTCATAACAAAGTGTCATAATTAATCATAATAAATTTAGGGAGTAGACAAAGGAATTGTTGAAAATTGAAGCAGAGTGACCCAGTTAATAAAGTCAATCACAGAAGAATTGGGTCATGCATCCCCTGGTATTAAAAAAAAATCTGACGGTGGGAGCTGCTTAACCTATTTGAAACAAAAGACATCAGGAAGATGAATCAGTTCTTCTGATTTCAAGAATAAAAGAAAAAAAGTCAGGAGAAAAAGAATTTGAAATGAATGGGAAAAGGCTAAATAAGAATTTGAACCAAGAAAATTATAAATGAATTAAGGATCGAGCAAAGTTGGAATATTGAAACTTACTACAAGATTTTGGAAGTAACTTTATAAACTAAACAGATTTTGTAGATATCGAGTTATTTCATCTGCTGTAGGTCATAACAGATTACATACTTTATGATTTAAATTGAAAAATATACTGAAGTAAAGATTCCAGGCAAAAAGAAAAAAAAGAACCTTTGCATTTGGTTTTGATTACCAGTAGAAGATTCGGATTTCTGAAGTGACACAAAATACTATAACATTTGAAATATTAAGGAACTCTTTGAAGAATGGGACCAGAAATGAATAGCAACAATATCAACAACATTAATACATTATATAATACAGTAACAATAATATATTGGCAACAATGTCTGTTTCTATGGATAAACTGTGTTTAAAGGATATTAAGGAATGTGGAATAAATCTTGCTTGATGCAGGAATATGGAATCAGAAATATTGGATTTAAAAAGTGGCTTATAAGATAGAGAAGGTGAAATTCAAATGACAGCCAAAAAAATGAAAAGGGAAATGCAAATCATAAACCAAAAAATTGGCTTGACTGATTACTGGTAATATCTTTTTACTGAATATACAAAAGAGGCTTAATGATTGAATTTAGGATGGACTCAAAAAAGTCTTGTATTTTGGGCACTTGGCAACTGGCTTGCATTTACAACTGGTTTCAGCATCCTGTAGTCATGTAATCAGATTTTGTGACTTTTGCCGTTTTCTAGCAAAAAGTGCCTATTGGATAAATTGGATTAAGACTTGCAGCTACATGATATGCTTAATGACAATGGTGATTTATCTAACGGCTTTTGTACACATGTTGATTTGATTTAACAACTGCAATGACTTGCAACCAAAGTTCTGAGGTCAATTGTGGCTATACGTTGAGGACTACCTCTGTGTGTGTGTGTGTGTGTGTGTGTGTGTGTGTGTTTCTTTATTTCATTTTCTTTTTTTTCTTTTTTTCTTTTTTTCTTTGCACTTTTTGCTCTTTTTACTTTATGACTTTAGTTTGTATTAGTTGTGTAATTACACATTTCAATAAAAATTACATTTGTGTTTGCTGATCTATAAATGAAAATTCTTATATGTTGGTATTTCCTCAGGGTACCAGTGTGCTCTTTCTCTTAATCACACACTATGCTTTCATATGACTGGCACATAATTACCACACCCTTTGAATGCATTAGACAAATTCTTGTAAGCTGCTTCACTTGGAAGATGATCTTCCTAACATTTGTGATCTCAAGTGGAACTGGGGAACTAGGAGCCTTCTCAATGAGTAAAGAAATAGTGTTTCTATGTCTACTTCTTCCTTGTGCTTAAGGGCATTTTCAAATTTTACAAGGGGTAGGAGATAGAGCAAGCACTCATCCCATGGGATATGTTTCGTACAAATTTGATGTGTACAAACATTGTAGAATTTTCCCCAGAATGTACTCCAGAGGAGCAGAAGGGTGATACCTTATTTGTCTCCCATAACTCAATCTTCCATAAGCAAGTGGATCACAGAACAACAACTGGTAGACATCATAGTTTCATTTTAAATCAGCAACAACCTTCAAAGCTCTGGCAATTGGTTTCCATATGTAGATATTCATAGGGTAGCAATCTGGATTTGGTCAGCTAAGGGTAAAAGTGTACTTTTCAATAGTAAGAAAACAATTAGGAAATCAGCAAGTCGAACTATTTTCCTATATTCTGTGTGGATTTTTAAAAAAATCATGTAATAGCAAGTTTTTGCTTGTATGTGTGCAGTTTCTCTGAAAAAAAATTAATTTCTCGAAATTGGAGAACTGAAGAGCTTTGGTTTATTTCACTAGATTCAAATGTCAAGATTCTTTCTGATTATAAGAGGTGGAATTAATCTTATCACTTTGTGCCCATCTTTTGTTGACAAGAATGATACCTTAAGTCAAAGTAAAATAAAGTTTTTTAAAGTCATCCTATGTTGTCAACAACTTAATCTGGCACATACAGATAGTCTTTAATTTACAACGGTTCATTTAGTGACCAAAGTTACAATGGCATTGAAAAAAGTGACATCGCTATTTTTCACACTTATGACTGTTGCAGCATCACCATGGTCTTGTGATCAAAATTCAGGTGCTTGGCAACTGACTCATATTTATGACAGTTGTAGTGTCCCGGGGTCATGTAATCACCTTTTGTGACCTGACAAGCATAGTCTGTTGAAAGATTCAACTAATAACCATGTTACTAAACTAACAATTGTAGTGATTCACTTAACTGTGGCAAGAAAGGTCATAAAATGGGGCAAAATTCATATAACAAATATTTTACTTAGCAACAGAAATTTTGGGCTCAATTGTGGTTGCAAGTCAAGGACTACCAGTATCTCCCATATGCAGATCTTTGTTCACTTGTGCTGTTTACATAGTGGATTGGCAGTGTGAAACTAGAGTTTGAGTTTACATATTTCTGATTAACAGTGTGTATATATTGCTTATTTTAAGAACACCTAGACCTGTTCTTGTTGAACCTATGGAACAATTTGATGACGAAGATGGTTTGCCTGAGAAATTAATGCAAAAAACACAACAGTACCATAAGTAAGTACCAACTCCTAAAGCAGAATATTATAAATGAAAGAAGTAATGAAGAAATAGCATCGTAATCAAAATTTTCATTAAAGCAAATCCTGCACAGTGTACCATGATGAAACTAGAGTTTAAAATTATTTTAAGTGGATTGGTTGTATATTACATAAGAAACAGAAAAGGGCATATCATGATTGAAAAATTATACTTGTGTCATAATAGCAATAGCACTTAGACTTATATACCGCTTTACAGTGCTTTGCATCCCTCTCTAAGCGGTTTACAGAATCATCATATTTCCCCCAACAATCTGGGTCCTCATTTTACCCACCTCGGAAGGATGGAAGGCTGAGTCAACCTTAAGCCTTGTGGGATTTGCAGTACTGCACTCTAACCACTGCACCATCAAGACAATGAAACAAATAGAGTTTAGATCTGTTTTCTATGCTATAAATTTGTAGCACACATTAGCATTTCATAGGGTAGAAGCAAAATAAATAAGTTCAGAATGTGGAAGTTATTAGCAAGACGAAAAACATTTTTCTATGCTATCTGCTGTTCAAAAATAAAGCACACAGCAAAGTAAATTTTCTGTAATCTTGCCTGCCATATCAGTATTTCATACCAATAGTACCAGTTGAGCTCATTAGGGATTATTTCTTTGGTGTAGCAGATAGTAGGCATGGTTGATCTTTCTTTATGCTTCCAGGCTTGCTTATTTGAAGAGCTGAGAAGAAAAAAAAAGTCTATGCTGCTAGTAGAATAAAGATTTTGCATACTTCCAACCTTCCACTTTAAATTTTACACATTACTCCAGTCTTGTTTTTTTGTTTTTGTACTTAAGTAGACAGGCTTTAGGTTTTTTGTCACTAAATTAGACGTAGGCCACAAAATCAGTAATAGCGTTATTTAAGAATCCATACAGAAGCCTTGAAGAAATGAATTCAAAATTTGCAAACAAATTTGCTGTTATATTTATGTGAAATGACAGCATTAAGGTGAAATGTGTCTTCCTTTAGGGAAAGAGAACAGCCCCCACGTTTTGCCCAACCTGGAACATTTGAATTTGAATATGCTTCACGATGGAAAGCTCTTGATGAAATGGAAAAACAACAGCGGGAACAAGTTGATAGAAATATTAGAGAAGCTAAGGAAAAGCTAGAAGCAGAAATGGAAGCAGCTCGACATGAGCATCAGTTAATGTTGATGAGACAAGGTATTCTTCCTAAATTATTGCTTTAATTATGTGGGCTGAAGAATATTGGAAATAGTCTGATTATTTGGGTTAATGCATTCCAATACAATTCAAAATAATTTATGCATGTATTGAAGGACTTGTGACTCATGGACTGTATATTTGAAATACAAATATCTGACCCTTGATGGTGGCCTAAATCAGATAAGCTCTTTCTCAAACACATTCAGTGTATGAGATTTTGCTGATTTCCTGAACATAACTTGTTTTTCTTTGTAGAGGAAG
Source organism: Thamnophis sirtalis (assembly GCF_051295495.1). NCBI lineage: Eukaryota > Metazoa > Chordata > Lepidosauria > Squamata > Natricidae > Thamnophis > Thamnophis sirtalis. The sequence continues at coordinate 20,123,367 of NW_028261388.1, read as the reverse complement.
AATGTATAAATGAGATTTCTCCAAAACCTACTTCATTTGGTTATTTGACTCAGTAAGATAGAGCACTGGAGATGTATTAAGTACAGAACTCCTAATATACTGTGATTTTTGTATGATGCAAACAAAATTGACATACTGGTCAAATAAGGAAAAGCCAGAATTCCCTGCAGTTGACTGTAATTAAATTGTTTGTTAGTTGATCATACAACAATTTTTGAGATTACTCTAATTCTAACTGTCGTATTTCTTAAAGTTGGATATTAACATTTGAAATAATGTATGATGTATAATTAATGAAGTAGTTGCTGTGCAAAAAAAATAAAATTTGAGTTGTAACTGTGTAGCAACTCAGAGTTCTCCATCTGCAGTCAATAGATGAGCTCATCTATTTTAAAAAAATGACTACTTATTGTGTTAGAGATAACAAATTACAGTCTTTAGCACCTTTCTTTTCACATTTTTGTCTCTGGCTGAAAAAGCTCAGGTTCATTGCAGTTTGCTTAAAGGCAGAGCTTGGTTTAGTGTTCAGTAGTTTCTGCACCTTGGTGTAGCAATTGGGCCCTAGAAAATATGTCCAAAACCTGAGAAAAATCTTCAACTTAAGATTAATTAATTAATTATTAATTTAATTATTAAAATACATTGTTTCTAGATCTTTAAATTGTTCTTACTGATACCTGTTTGAAGAGCTCAAGTTATTTATGTCTGTTTTCATATGTTCATGCTTATTTTAGTGAGGACAATGTATACTACTTACAGGTAGCCCTCAACTTACAACCACAATTGAGCCCAAATTTCTGTTGTTAATTGAGACATTTGTTAAATGAATTTTGCCCCATTTTATGACTTTGCCTCAGCTGTTAAGTAAAACACTGCAGTTAATAAATTAATAACCTGCTTGTTTAGTGAATCTGGTTTCCACATTTACTTTGTTGTCAGAAGGTCACAAAAGGTGATTACATGACTTTGGAACACAGCAATGAACCACTTGCCAAGCATCTGAATCATGATCATGGAGATGCTGCAAAGGTTATAACTAAAAAACAATAAGTCACATTTTCAGTGCTGTTTTAACTTTCTACAGTTACTAAATGAACTGTTGTAAGTTGAGGACTACCTGTATTTGTGTCAGAACAATCATTGCTATAGCTGTCTTAACTTTTTCCAGATCTTATGAGGCGTCAGGAAGAACTGAGACGTTTAGAAGAACTTCGAAACCAAGAGCTACAGAAAAGAAAGCAGATACAATTAAGGTATTACATAAATTTTTAAATACTGGATTTTGCAGCTCAACATGTAACTTTTTAAACTTCACAGTTTTAACAGCGCCTCTGAATTCTTCTGTGAAAAACTTCAGAGGATAATATCTCCATTTTCAATTAACTAAATGAATTGATAATATGCTGTCAATAAAAACTTTTTAAATTGGACTTCTGGGTAAGAAATGGCAGATTAAATGATGAGACTTTAAGGGTATGTTTCTAGATAAGACACGGAAGACGAAATAATTTTGCATTTTAAGAGAAATTGATGTTACTAAAATTGTTTATGCTTGTGATAAAGGAGGAAGTAATTTGTTTATATATTGCTTTTCCTTTACTATATTTTTTCTTTTAATCTTTTCTTTCCGTCACTTAGTTTTTCTTTTTCCTTTATTTCTTAGTTCATAAATTTTTATAGTTGCAGTAATTTTTCAAAATTATATGTGTGTGTGAGTGTATACACGCAGAAAGACACACACCTTTTATCTTTATTTTAATATAAAGTCACAAATCTTGAGATGGACTTACAAATATTGATAAAAATAAGTAGTGATAATTCTACTTGTAGTATTTTAGAATACTACAGAATAAGTTTTTTATTGCACTCTTATTGTGATACACATCAAGGAAATGGAGACACTACATAGGATCTTTAAGATATGTACTAAAGGTCACTTAAGTCTATCCCTGATGTAGGACATGTCAGACTATAGTGAAAAATCCAACAAAAAATAACAACTAGTAAGGCTGAACATGTGCGGCATTGTAAGAGAAAGTATTGCATGAAAATATGCAGCAGGAACTTTAGGAAATCATATTTTATATGTAATGGCTAGGCATGAAGAAGAGCATAGGAGACGTGAAGAAGAAATGCTGCGTCAGAGAGAACAGGAGGAACTGAGGAGACAGCAAGAAGGTTTCAAGTCGAATTTCATGGATACTGTAAGTAGAACTCTTTATATTAATTGATGTGATTTGGAGAAAGGACTTTTGTTATTCCCAGCTGTTAAATTTGACAATTTGTCTTGGCAGTTTTGATTTTTTGCACAGTCATTTGCATATTATTTGTTTCAGTGTATTACAACAATATTATTACACATATGACTTATATTAATTAGATGGTCTCATTTGCCTAATGATGCCATTGTTTAAATAACAAATCATTCTGGAAATTTACTCCATAGTTTCGTTTGAAGACATTTTACAATAGAAACATATCAGGATTTCCTATTTGTATGAAATAACAATAGAAAATTAACAAAGCCAAACTTTTATCCACTCCATTTTCCTCTATTGATTATGGTGGATTGAATGCCCTTTCTCCACCATAGGAAAAAAAAACCACCCTCATGTAATTCCAATATTCCATTTTCCAATGGCTAAGATGGCCATTCTCTGGTGGGACATATAGGTAGTTTTGACCTAGGACCACAACTGAGACCAGAATTTCCATTGCTAATTAAGATGGCTGTTGTGCCTTAGTTTACAACCTTTTTTGCCACATTTGTTTAGCGAATCACTGCAGTTCTTAAGCAATTCATGCAGTCATTATGCAAATCTGAGTTCTCACATTGATTTGTCAGAACCTGTGGGGAAGGCCATAAATAGTGGTCACATGACTCCAGGATGCTGCAACCTATAAATATATGCTGGTTGCCAAGTACTCAGATTTTGATTGCATGATTGGGGACGTTGCAATGTTTATAAATGCAAGGACTGGTTGTAAGTCATTCTTTTCAGTGCCATTGTAACTTTGAATGGTCACTAGACAAATGATTATAAGTTGAGGACTACTTGTACCCCAGCAGTTCAGAGTGGGAAAAGAAATGTATAATTAACAGGAAGGAACCACCTGTTCAAGAATCTGCCTGCTTAAAATATTCCTGGCTCAGCTAAATGTATAAAAAGAAAATACATGCCAGGTGACCAATGTTTCCAGCAGCCATCTACCTGAAGTAACATCTATCAGGTATGTTTTCATAAATGTTTAATGAAAACCAGATATGTAAGAGGTTAATCAGAACCAGGTGTGGTTTCTAAAAAAGTGATCTTTTTATTGTGGGTGTTTTTGCAGAGAAATTCCTTAGAGAAATTTATAGAAGATATATGCATTGGAAGTGTATTGCTCCATCAGATTCTGTCCAGAATAGTGGAAATTGCAAGTACTAGGGTGGAGGCTGTAATTGAGACGACTGGAGAAACATTGAGGAACAGAAATTTGTTTAAGGGAAAGCCTTTTCCTCTTGCACCAGCAATACAAAGATTCAAAATTAGCTCATATCTGTACATTGTAAATCTCAGTGAAATAAATGATTTCCTAGTACTCTGACTCCAGGTACCTCTGGTATTTGACTGCTAGGTACTTGACGGCTTCAAAACTTGCTAGGTACTTGACGGCTTCAAAACTTTGGTACTTGATGCATTTTAATGTGAAAATGTTGTCCCGATACTCGTCGTTTTTTGGTACTTGATGCACTGCAATAGGAAGAGGGCGATGGCCAAGGAGAACAGACATGATGCTGCCCATGCCAGTAAGGTTGCTGCAAAAGGATGGAGGGGACAGTCTCCAAGGGTGAATAGGAAGTTGGCCCTGCTGGGAAGATCACTGACATAGGAAAAGGGACAGACAGAAAGTCTTTCCCAGCCAAAACAAAGGGTCACATGGTAAGTCATGGTTTGTTTGGTACTCATCATTTTAATACTCCTTGCACCTCTTGGAACCAATTAATGACGAGTACCGAGATACCACTGTATAACCAATATTAGCTATGTGACTGCTTAATGTCCAGGAATTACATTGAAAATTGATCAGATCCGTACTCTACACAGCTGTGCAGCTCCAGTAGCTGTGTAAATGGTTATGGTTATTTTTGGTATAATAGGTGGAGTCTATTAGAACTACAGTCTGAACCATCTAAGTAATCAACATATCAGTTTTTTATGCTCTGAGGGGAACATTGATGAAAACAATATTAGAGACTTGAATTTTGGTTCTTATGCAGTAATGAAATGTTTAAAAGGAACATAGCATGAAGAATCTCTTTCACCTACAAAAACTTTATTAATTACAGATGCTTACAAACGTACGATACAAAACTTCATTGTAGCGAATGAGGTTTGAAGAAGAGAGGAGAGCTGGAAAAACGTATTTGGCAGACTTGTACAATTTTTCCTTTTATCTTTCATCAGCCATGTTCTGCAGAATTCCCTGATGTGTCACCTCAGCTATTCTTTAGTTGATCTCACATATTGCTGGTCAGATGTGACTTGCTGGGTTAACTTTATCTGTGGTGATTGTCCTCTGGTCTTTGGTTTCAGAGTGCTACCCTCGAAGGGTGTCTGGAAGCTTCAGTTGGTGCAGAATATGGCTGCACGGACAATTATATGTGCCTCTTGGATGGCACACATTACACCTCTGTTCTGTGAGCTGCATTGATTGCCAGTTTGCTTCTGGGTGCCGTCCAGGGTATTGTTTTGACCTTTAAACCCCTTTATGGCATGGGACCAGGTTATTTGGGGGACCGTCGCTTTCCAATTACATCTTCCCGGCCCATCTAGAAAAGGGATAATCTAGGTCAGTGGTTCCCAAAGTGGGTGGTATTGCCCCCTGGGGGCGCTAAGAGGCAAGGGGGGGGGGCGCTAAGAGGCAAGGAAAGTGGCAGAGGAGTGCTGGAGGTGTCCCCCTCACAGGGCACAATTCTGCCTGGGGCTCTGTTGAGACACTTCTTGGATAAGAAGCAAAACATCTTCAAAGAAAAACCAGAAAGTCCAGTTTCCTCTTGAAAAGGCACCTTTGGGACAACCATGACCTGGATGACTGAGAATCTCCCTGTATACATCAAGCTTCCAGAATCCTTGCTTTGCTGAAAAGTAAAGAGCAACATCCTGGTTTATTTACACAGACAAGGCAGGCAGGGAGTTGGTAGGATTTATTTATTCACTTAGCAAAGCCTTAAGCCAGATGTGAACACACATATATTGTAAGTATTCTGATTTTCAGAGCAGAAATGGCAGAAGCAATTAATTGTTACAGTTTTGAATTTTACTGTTACTATTTTCCTTCTATCATGCAAACTGCCCAATCGCATGAACCCCCCAGCCACGCCCACCAAGCCACGCCCACAGAACCAGTAGTAAAAAAATTGGAATCTTCCACTGGGTGGGGGCACTGAGGATCTGTTTGTAGCACCAAGGACTGAAAAAGTTTGGGAACCATTGATCTAGGTACTATCTCTTAAGGATTTCCATCTGATGGGACCCAAGGATCATGCTGTTTCTGCTATAGTCCTTACTCTCTAGAACAGCATTCTCCCTAAAGTGAGGTTAGCTCCATCTCTGTTAGCTCTCTGAAAAAGCCTTGAAAAATGTGCTCTGGGGATTCTACAGTGAGCCTTAAAAATGAATGAGGCTAAATGATGATTGTCCTCCCAGTATCTTAGTTTTTTTCCCTTTGTTTTTATTTTTGTTACTTACGTCTGATGTTTTTTATATTGTGATATAGTCTTAATTGTTATTTTGCTTGTAAGCTATATGCAGACTCACTTTTTTGCATAATGGGCAGCTGTATAAAAGGGCTGGCTAAATAAATGAATTCCATAAATGATTATAGAAATCCTTATTCCAACTACCCAGCCAATTAAATCAGTTCCATGAACTATCTTTAGTTTTGTAATTTCTCAATCTAAAGCTTGTCTATTTTGTATGGTCATGTGTCAAATTGCAGCTACTTTGTTTAGAGTTTTGAGAATATTTGCAACTTCTTCTAATATAAAACTGCTTTTTCGTACTTCTTTAATTGTTCATGCTATCCCATAGTTTGGCAACATTGTGAAAAGTTTTTTTAAGTTATTGTTCCTTAACTTCATGCATCAGTAACTGGATTTTGTATCTCTTGAGCAGGGAAAATACTGCCAATATAATCATTCTTTTTACGTCATTTGTCAAATGTTAATGTGTCTTCATTCCTCATAAAAATATTCTACTAGAGTAACTACACCAATGAACTTTTTTCCTTTTTTAAATTTAACTTAGTTTGCATGCACTAGTTCTTACTAATGTAGAATCATTACATAATAAACTAGGGTTTTTTTAGGTTTTAGGTTCATAATACATACTCAGAGACATTCCCTCATTACTTGCTATATGTTTGTTTTGGCCGTTGTCATAGCAAAGATCACAACATGTCTATATTATATGACTGAGAGCTCATTTGAAGATAAATATTTTGTTGCAAACAATACTTTGTGAAAATAGATATTGAAAAGCAACTTTATTCTTTTTGTTTTTATTCTGTTAATTTTCTATGCATTCAAAAAAATTAAATATATATATATATATATATATATATATATATATTATATAATATATATATTAATTATATATATAATTAAATATATATATAAATAAAACACACACACACACACACACACACACACACACACACACACACACACACACACACATATATATATATATATATATATATATATATATATATATATATATATATATGATAAAGGAGGAGAACCATGTGGCTTAGTGCTTAACACATCTGCCTAATATGTAATACAGCCCAGGTTTGAATCCCAGTAAGGGTATGGCTAGCTGATGAGAGCTAAATATTTATTTATCAGCACAATACAACATTATATATATAAAATTCCCAAGAGATGAATAAAACAGCACACCATCCATCCTGAATATCCTCATCAGCAGAATAATTTATGGCAAATTTAGAAACAAAATCTATTGAAAAACAACCAACATTAACCAAGTGGTCCATTACCAAAGTAACAATCCAGCCTTCCATAAGGGATGTGGTGTAAGAACATTATTCAGTCAAATACAACCCAAAACAACAAAAAGAGGAAATGGAACACCCATGCAACATCGTCGAATATTGAAGATTTATCAGGAAGCATCTGACCATTCATTCCACTATAGCAAAACCAAACCAAGCTAAGAAAAGGCTAACATTACCTTACATCAAAAACTATCAATGGATTATTATGACCACTATTACACACAACTGATTAAAGCCCTCCAAAACATCTTAACTAAACCAAAAGACCAAGAAATCCAAGAAGAAAAAAATTAGAGACATCTACAACATACAGTGTAAAAACTGTAATAGCCAGTGTGTAGGACAGATAGGTAGAAGACTAGCAGAGCACCAACTGAATGTACACCAACTAGTAGTCACAAGACATAATGAAAACTCCTTAATCTCACAATACATGGAAAAACAACCATATTTTCAATTGGGACACTATGGAGCCTGCTTGGCTGCTTCATGTTTTCTCTCTCTGTCCCTTCACTATTGAAAGGACACAATACAGACTTATCCCCACTAGTCTGCGCTTGTGTTCAACGGTGAATGGACATAGGACAGAAAATTTTCTGCAGCCAAGAACTATTGCACTACTTGAGTGACCCTGAGGACACATTTAAACCTCCAAGCGGTCTCAATGGCTCTCTAAAAGAATGAAAATTACCAGTTGTTTGCAATACATATAAATCCATTCTCCACCATCCAGTCAGAACTGAAGAAGCTTTTGGATGAGAAGTGAAACATCTTCAAAGAAAAAAAAGTCCAGTTGTTTTCCAGTTGAAAAAACACATTTGGGACAACTATGATCTGGATGAGTAACAATCTCCATGGAAACTAACAAAGAAAAATCACTGTCTTTAGTCAGGGACTGAGATCAAATATTAGAAAGATCCTTTGAGAAAGATCTGAAAGCTGGTTCTCCACTCTTTCCCCAGCCATCATTTCTTCTTACAAATGTAAACAAGGAAAAAGACTAGCAATAGGTCTCAGATAAATATTACACAGCAGTTCTAGGCAGGATTGGAACTGGATGATGACTTGTTCTGGGTGGCTAAAATTCAGATTCTGTCTACTAAAGTGAGGGGGAGGAGCAATCTATTGTATTGTGTTCTTCATATTTAGAAAGATAAGTGCGTTTACAGAGTTGTACAATATTTAACTATACATATACAAATGTAAGAAGAAATAAATGGGATAAAATCTTAGTTAATTTAAACCAGGACAATGGTGGTAGTTATAATTTAATAATGTAACAGGTGCAGGCCAGCCTGGTTAAGAAAAAAAATAAGCATCTAGTGAATGCCCCAATCAAATTGAAGATTATTAATGTTTTGGTTATTTGGATTAGGGGGTATATACAATATATTATAAAATTACCGTATGCTTGATAAAGGGAAAAGGAGGATGGTGTTCAGCAATAACAGATAAAAAGTAGTGTGGTAGAGGTAAAACTTTTAATGGACGAAGAGAGGGAGCATATGAGTTATTTCAGTTGTTAGATTTTATCAGTGTTTTACCGTATTTTTCAGAGTATAAGACGCACCAGAGTATAAAATGCACCTTAGTTTTTGGGAGAAAAATAAAGAAAAAATTCTGCTTACCAGCTATTCATTTTTATTCCCATAGCACCAGAAAAGCAAGCAAGCAAACACAATAGTATAATAAAATAACACTTTTTGCTATTTTTTTTGTTTCCTGAGCAGCCTTAGAAAACCTAATTAGATGTCTGGGCATTCAGCCAAAAGCACTTAACAGCTCATAAAATGTAACAAAGCTGAATCAACAAACCAGCCCAGCGCTTGCCTGAAGGAAACCATTGAGAAAATTCTTGCAGTTAATAATATATGCCTCTTCATTGGATTTATACTTTTTAGAACATTGAGCATATTAGTAGTAGATAATTCTTATTTACCATACAGATTGTTTTAACATTTGGAAAAAAAAGATAAAATGTTGTAGCATCTCAATCTTTTTAGTTTTAAAAATGTGTCTTTTGTAAAAATGTCTTCCTTCATTTCCCTTGACGCCAGTTAATACTGCGTTCTGGAAATTTCTGCATCTGGAAAGATCAAAATTTGCTGGTATTTGTATTTCATACAAATGAATATTTCTCTGCTGGACTTGAGTAATACTTTTATTACATACAATTGCAGAAGCGGTATTAAGAGTATGATTTTATTTATTTTAAAACATATAAACTGTATAGAGAAAAGTCATTTTTCATTATTAATATAAAGTTATATAGTTATAAAGTTTCTCATTCAGACAAAGCAAAGAAAAATTACTCTTAGAGAAATTGTTTTATGTTTCTATTTTAATTTAAAAATTAAATTAAATTCAAATATTAAGTCCTCAGTAAGAAGTGTGATATTTTTGTAAGATAACAGTTATGATTTATTTTTAGTAGAGGTAATTCAGATCTTCTACAGGAGGGATGTCAAACTCACATCACAATGGCATCACATGAAATATTGGGACTCCCCCCCCCCCCTCGCTAAATCAGGTTTGGGCATGGCCAGCACATGGGCGTGGCCAGGGGCCAGGAGTTTGACAGCCCTGTTGTACAGGTTATTTTAAGTTTGATCATCAATCTGTGTAGTTCAATAAATGAATTGAAAAATCTTACTTTTAGCCCATTTGTTTGGTTATGGGAAAATTGAGAATAAGTTCATTCCTCCTCTGTTTTTAGAACCATTCAGATATTTGAAATTTTACCAACCACACATTCCTTTCAGTTTACTGCTCAAGCCTGTGTTGCTCTCTGAATCTTCTGAGTGACTGCTCAAATATCTTAACTGAGTGGAGCCATTACTGTATTGTTGCTGTTCAACTCTTAACAATATTATTGCTTCGCCCTTATTTCACAGCTTTATTGAGGATATTGTGAGAGATCTTGTCAAACACTTTGTCAATATCTTGATAATTTATGCACAAAGTATTCCTCTGATTTAAGTTAGTATTTCTATCAAGGAACTAGTCTGACACTAATTGCAGAAACCGATGCTAGTTTCTGTAAATTGTGGCATCTCTTGTCAAACTGCTCGTAAATATACAGATTGATCATCTTGACAACTTGCCCAGGTATGTAGGCTTTTAGATCTGTAGGTTTCTTGAGTGCTTTTACAGGAAGTCCTCAACTCCTATGACCATAACTGAGCCCAGTATTAATTGACCAGCCATAAGATTACTACCTGTAATTTATACTTGACAGCTTTCTGAGGAATTGACCATTGCAGCAGTGTTCTTGCTAAGGAAATTGAGAAATATCAAAAGTGCAGTTTGCAGACAGCCCAGTGGATAGAATTAAAACAGCTCCCATTAATGTAAACTAGGAGAGGCTATGTGTAGTTTGAGTTGCTGAACTGTAGCTCTTATTATTCCTCACTATTGGCTTGTCCTAGTTTGGGCTTTCGGGAATTTTAGTTTAGCAAAATCTGAAAAGCCTGGTATTAATCCTCTTGCAGTTTAAATGGCAAAAGAAACCTGATGATAAAGTACTACCATTATGAAATTATGAATTCATACCATTATGAAACTAATTGTAACTGGCGTCCACATTTATTTTTATGATTTTTGAAAGTGGTCCACGCTACAAAGCACTTTATGGCTAGATAGATTTTTATTCTATTTAGCAATGCTAGATTATGGCATTCTTTTTCAGGACCAGCATTTTTGAATTAAATATTACTGCTGTCTAAAGATTAAAAGAAATTAATAGATGGCACAAAGCATAACACAAAACTTAACTTACATTATCGTTAATTGTGTTATGTGCGAAATACTTAGTGACAATTTACAACTTTATTTCTGTGAAATGTAATACATTAGGAAACAAATTGTTCTTACAAGTTCTCATACTTTATGATGTAATTTTATTCATTAGACATATTTTAGTTCACTGTAAGATATTGATGGATGTAGACTCAAGATTAATTTAGGATTTACACAACAGCTATTTATAATGTGTGATAATTGTAATATAATGTTTCTATGAAAACATTACTAGTAACTTGCAGGCCATATACAGCACTGTGAATTTTACAATTTTCAGAACACTGATTGTGATTTAGCAGCAAATGATGCCTGATTGTTCTACACTTTTGTTGGAAATAAAGATGAAAATAAATGTACTCAGTTGCCTTAGAGCATAATAAAAGAAAAAAAAACAGTGACCTCTATAACTAACATATCATTTTCACACCCTTTGCAGCATTGGAGATTAATTTGAATGAATAAAATGAAAGCCTGATCACCTATTCATTGTTTTGAGAAGGTATAGACATGCACACCAGTACCCATAATTTTCTTCTCCTGGGTTCATGCCCTAACTGTACAATCCCTGGGAAAGAAATGCTTGAGTTAATGTGATACAAACCAGGAGTAACATACTTTGGACATGATATGGGCTGCATGTTACAAGTTTTGAAGTGTCAGATTGGTGACATAAGATTTAATATTGTGAGAACAGTTTGTGTTTTGTAATACTATGTTTTTTTTGTAACCTACTTTGTATTTTGAATGTAGTTGCAATATTTAGGGAGTTTTTGATTGTTACATTTTAAAACCTTGTACAGATGAAACTTTTTTTTTCTTTTTTCTTTTTTTTTTTTTTACAAAAATACGTATTTTGGTAACTTGAATTATTTCTTCCATATTGTGTTTGTTTTACATTTAAAAGGAAACCTCATTCATTGGAGATTTGCCCCTCAAAGGGGATTGTAATAACAGGGGATTGTAATAATAAATGTATTTTATTTATTGCATTTATATTCTGCTGCCATCCAAATATATGGCAGCCCAAAAAGCAGACTCTGCCCCTGTGGGAATAACACTAGGATGATGATGATCCTAATCCAAATACATATTGCCAGTTATATGTTTTATAGTTATACCAGTATCTTTCTGTCTTGTAACTTTTTAATTTGTGTGGTGTATAATCTGAAGATTATTGACTGAATGCTTATTTGGTTTGATAATTTATATTGGTTACACAATATAAAAGGGATGAAAAAGCAATACGGTATATTTTATATAATACACACATATTATGCGCCAGTCTAATACAGTGGTAGCATGGCCAATTAATAAAATTAATTTGACATTTTTCTAAATAACATTCAGGATTTTATTCCTGAAGCTAGAATATATTTCCATTTAATGTAGATCTTGCATACATTTGCTTTTAGAATTGTAAGTATACTTTATTAGTCGGAACCTTTATAAGATACCATGTAAGGAACAATAGAAGTAGATTGTTAGGTAATTCTAATTCTTAAAATAATACCCTCCCCCCAAAAACTCTATTTAAAACTCCTTTCCCATCATATTGGAAACAATAAAATCCAGTAATTTTAGCCTCCTGCTGAATCTCATTAGCAACTTTATTAATTCATCCACTTGATTAGTCTTTCATTTTCTATACAGTAGTTTAATGAAGATTGTAAATATAATGATCCAATGTAAGAAGTATTAAGAAATATTTCATCAGCATTAGCATATAATATGTTGAAAAGTATTTGAGGACTTAGTAAAAATTAGCAGTGAAATTATTCTGATAGCAAAATATTCTCCCAGGATGTAGGGGAGGGAGTATTCTGTTGACAATTCTTGTCTGACAGCAACAATTTTGCTTCAAATTTACCTGCAAGAAATTAGTTTTTAAGACTCCAAGAAAATGACATTGTTTGCTGTTTTCTAGCCAAACAAGCTTCATATTTGAAAGTAAATCCATTTTCAATGTATAATTGGAGTCCTTTAATTTTGCATATTTGCTAAAATATGCCTATCACTATTTAATGTGTTTATTTGATTTCGTTATTTTTCCCAATATGGAGAAAAATAAGAGTTGCTGTTGATTTTCTATTTACAAAGGCATTCTTTTTTTGCTCATTTTTAGGTCACATTTTAGCATATGGGAACCATGTATGTGAATATAGATTAAGTAAAAGTATTAGGAGGTTATAGCTAATGATGCCTTCAGTTTTTTTCAATATTGTAGAATTTTGGCATATAAATTAATAGCAAAACTACTGTTTATTTTGTTTCAGATAAATGTAAGAAGAAAATTTAACTACCTGAATGTTTCAATTATTTTTCTTTTCATGAAAATTATGGAGGGGTTTTTTTTTTTTGGTCTTATAGACTTGTAGCCATTCTGCCATTAAATGAAATATACAGTAATACATTTTGTGTTACTAGTCTTGAGGAAATTATACTGTATATTTTTAAATGTAGATGATCGAGAACTTTTCTATATTGTGAAATTATGCATATTTTCCTGTGTCATGGATATGTTATTGCAGTTAGATTAAAACCCTTACTTACAATGCTTGTATTGTAGTCCGAGTGATGACATCATAGGGTTTTGATATTTCTTAGCTTTTACAATATTGTATCACCATATGTTTTCATATTATTCAGCATATCTGTGAAAGTCATAAATGCAAAGATGGATTGCTGAATTATGAGAATTACATAACATCAGTGTGTATTTTTTGAATATATTATAAACAAACGTAAACAGAAATGGCATCCAAATAACAAATAAAAATTCAGTGTGTATAAAAGAAATTCCTAATTGTTTTTCTGTAACTCGATAATTTGTTTAGAAAATTAAAAGATGCTGTTGAAATATTATTAACCTATAATTTATACATATATCCTCAAACTTAAATGATTTATTTATTTTAAAGATTCTGCTAAAGCAATGTAAGAAAAACAGCGACATGGTTTATTTAATTTCTTAGTATTTTTCAAAATAAGGGCAAATCAAGGGATTGAATGTATGGTGGATACTGCTGCCTTCTGAAGATTTAATTTGTGCAGGTAAGCAAAGGTAATACAAGGAGTTTACTAGTAAAGCCTTAAATTGTTTATGAAATAAACATTTTGTTTATAGTTAAGTAGAGGTATGCATACCATACATTTTGGGAGAGAATAAGAGGAAGCATATTGTGCTTCATTATTTTGCAAGTTTTTGTCATCTCAAAATCTTCATATTAATATTTTAAAAGGAATTTAAAATGAGATTCCATATCAGCTACATACTAAAATTAAATTTTAGTGGGAAAAATTATTTCAGTATTGGTTTAAGAAAGGTTGTAAATCACTGGAACTATATAAAAGAAATTCAAACTTCTTTAGAGCCGAGGTGGCGCAGTGGTTAAATGCAGCACTGCAGGCTACTTCAGCTGACTGCAGTTCAGCAGTTCGGCAGTTCAAATCTCACCGGCTCAGGGTTGACTCAGCCTTCCATCCTTCCGAGGTGGGTAAAATGAGGACCCGGATTGTTGTTGGGGGCAATATGCTGACTCTGTAAACCGCTTACAGAGGGCTGAAAGCCCTATGAAGCGGTATATAAGTCTAACTGCTATTGCTATTGCTATTGCTATTTATATATCTATTATACAATGAAACAAGATATGATTTGTGTACTTTGAATGATAAATTCTTATCTGCCTTATTTATTTGGTGTGCAGTCCCCCTTTGAATTTTTCTTCTTGTCTTAAGATCTTAGATTAATAAACCAGACAATTTAGTGAAGTCTGGTAAATTTTTTACTATAAATGATAGTCTTTATTTTGAATCTTAACGCTGTTTCTAACAGCATAAATAAAATAAAATACAAATCTTAATAGTTGCCAACTAGCCATGGCTTCTCAACTGTAATTTGAATATAATAAGCTTTACAATACAGGATAGGTGTAGAATTACTGAGACAATGCCTAAAGCATTTAAATGCTTAGTAAATGATACTTTTACTTGCAATTGATACAATTTTTAACATTATTTTGAAGAGTGCAAAATTTCAGCTTGAAATTCTTGCTATTGCATGATTGTATATGATGTCTGAATGGAATGCTAATTGTTCAGATGAAAACATGGATTTTAAATCAATTTTTTATGTTACATACCACTACCACCACCTTCTAGTAAAAATATCTTTGTAACCTTGGAAAAGGATAATATTTAGATAGATTTCTATACTGAAATCTTTACATGAGTTTAAATATTAGAATATTTATATGAGTTTAAGCATTTGCTTGGCCTTTGTTGGTGACTAGTATTTCTACATTTGGCTGGGTAATTTTCTCATGACGCTCCTATTTATTTAAAAATATTATTTATTGTGTTTGATTAAAAAAAAATAGATAAAATAAAATTCAAAAGCTTTTTTGTCATTTACTTAATTTTTTTACTCATATTTCTAGTTGATATTTGTAATCTAATGCTTATATGTAGCTCTATTGGCCTGAGAAATTAGTATGGTTTTCCTTTTTAACAGAAAAAATTACTTTTACCTATGATTCTTAATATATATTTTACTAAGTATTAATTGAAAGGGCTTACAAAATCTTACAATATTGGTATATTTGATAGCATGATAATTGTATTTCTGTTTTTGCTAATTTCTGATTATGATATTTTTATGAGCAGAGTCCAGCAAGAACCTGTGGGACTTTTAGTTATGTGAATCACTATTTATTATTTTAGTGGACGCACAGCTGAAATGCATATTCTATTCATATTGTAGTATTTGATGTATATAACAAACACGAGGTATTTAAAGCAAAAAAAATATTTTTTTTAAAAAGAAGTAGTTCTTCTCTTGATATTTAATAATTCTTGTTCTTATAGTGGAGTTTATGCAGTGTGTTTTAGTGCAACATTTGCCCTCGATCTCATGAATTCTTTTAAATTTAATTGTAAATAATGATATTATTATTACCCATCTTAATTCTATGGTAATTTTAATATTTTGGTCGTCAGTATGTAAATTATAGATATATTTATTTTACATTAGAACATTTCAGAATTGTAGAATATCTTGCCTCTTACTTTTTTACTGTATACATTATATACATTATGTATACATTATATAGCTGGTTTTAGCTATATTATGGGGAGAAAATAATGCCAAATAAGTAAATACCTGGAGCTTTACAGATTGTAGTTTTTCTTTAATTCTGTTCTAATTTCTTCAGGTTATCAATCAGTGAAATTATCTGAAGCTTCACATGTGTTCCATCATCAATAATACATATCCTCTCAGCTTTTTTACTTAATCTAGGATGGCAATGTTCTCTTTTCTTTAATAAAAATTATGAATTTTGGTAGTACTATGCATCTTACTAAGTGTTTTAGAATTAGATAAATACTTGCTAATGTTTATTTTTTATTTTAAGGGATACCTTAATAGTTGCATTTTTTTATCCATTTACAGAATCGAACTGATCCCAATTGGAAATATTTATTTCATGCCCATGTGGTAATCTTAAAAACAAATCCAGTAATTCATTTGCCTATAGTTACTCCACCTGTCTACAAATAAATTATTTAAAAAGAAAAAAGCCTGACCTTCCAGTTTTGCTGAATATTTACTGTCTGTCTATGCTGTCATATAGTACAGACTACAGTTTGATGACTATATATTGCCAGGCATTTGCTGTTAAAGCATAATTGAAAATTAATATATGTATTTTATATTACATAGAGAATAATTCACATTTTTAAATTCTAAGACCAGTGTGATTATTACCGGTATTATAATACTACAGAATATTTTATATTATTTTTCCATAATGAAATTTCAGAAAAGTATTAAATATGGCACAAATACAACCAGCTGTAAATACTGCCGTCTATTTTGATTCTTCCTTAGAGCCAGTTACTGTACTTGAGGCTGATCTCTGGGTGGTTATCTTGGTATTGTTTTGTGTCTTCTATATTAAAGACCACAATTTTGAAAAAGAATACAGTTTTTTATTAATGGACCTAATGGTATTTCATGGAATTATAAGTGTTATTTCATAAAATGGTTCGCCAAGAAATGAGAATGTTAAAATAATAAGTGGTAGGTTGACGATGCAAATTATGTTTACTTTCAGAGAGAACAGGAAATGAGAATGGGTGATATGGGTCCTCGTGGAGCATTAAACATGGGAGGTAGGGATCTGAAGCAAAAGGCTCTTGTTCTTGAAAATTTCTTTGAGACTGTACATATTACTTCTGTGGACCTTGGCAGATAATCTTGGCCAAAATTTTAATTGTTATATATTGGATTAATTTTTTTCTTTCAAACATACTTTTTGATTTTACAAAATTGAAGGTCATAGGAAAAACTATCAGTATCAACTGAAAAGCATTAATTCCTGTTTGTTGTAAATCTTTCTAAAGTTGTAAATGTAAAATCAAAATACATTGCAATACAAGTAAAAGTTTGATTTAATTTACTTCTTGAGAACTTATAGCAGGGTCTTGAATATGTAGTTTTTAATTGGAGGCTTGTGTTCATGGGAATGATGGGAGCAAACTATAATTAAGCATTTAAATAATCAGGTCTTTGTCTTTCAGAACTCTTATTTTATTATAACCATGTATATTTATGTAATAGTAACCAAGTATCATGTAAAGTTTCTACAAAACCACACTAATGAATATTTATACAGTATGCCAAAGTTGAGGTATTGACCTCTATGTTAGTTTAAAGTGAGTGAGTAGAACACTCATCTCATACTAGAATTCTCCACATTTCTTTAACAACAGCTATTTTGTATGTCTAATACTGATTATTTTGGTATTACTCACTGTGTGGCATTTTGGGCCATCTTGTATAATAATATTTATGTATAAGTGATTAAGATTAGCCTTCGTTTTATTTTGGTGGCTTCCTCAAGAAGTATGATGTCCAGGCATCTCTAATAACATTTGGATTGTTTATTATTCAGATTTATTACATTTTGATTTCAGATTTTGAGCTAAAACTGGTTTGGATGCCTTTATAAATAACTAATATGGGGAAAAGGAGGGGGAAACGTCTTCATAAATTTGAGTTTTCATTTTCTGGGGAACTGTTGCTTTGGGTATAAGCCTCTGTGGCAAATGTATGATCTAAAAGCAAGTTCCAGTTCTCAGTTTCCATCTGTTTTGAATTAGTCTAAAGTTCAGAAAGTACTTTCTGAGGGACTTTGTCTCTTTAATTGGTTAATCCTTTCCCTTTTGCCCAATCCTTTGTGCTTTCATTTAGCTCTACTGTAACAAGAATAAAGTGTAACAACTACTCATCCCCTGTTGAAAAAATAACTTAAAATATTAATTATATTTAGCAGTATTTAAATCATGAGTAAAATAACAAGGGAGCTTTGTAGATTAGCTCTTAGGCTGCTGTGATGATATCTGTATTAAGTAAAGAAGCACAGGAAGGTGGCATTGAGAGAAAGCTATCTTATTGTAGATGTTGGGCATTACAAAACTTGACACCATCATTGCCTACCTAGAATTAAAACCAAGACAGTTAAAAACCACTGTTTCTTTATCTGTGCTATGACTGATTTATTTCATTAGAATTATAATCTGATCACAATGTTCCTAGGTATTTTTTGTTTGTCAATATGCATGTGGTAACATTTTATAAAGAAGCCTCTAATTGAGTGCATTTAGTAATGCCTAGCATTTGGATGGGAGGCCACCAGAAAATCACAAGACTAGATAGAGAAATTGGGGAAGGGACCCCCCCCCAAAAAAGGCAAATCACTTCAGTATTGTTTTCAAGAAAATAATATTATAGTCCTTATGATAATCAAGTTCAGTTAGACTCAAAAGAGATTTTATATTCATCTTGTATAATTAAAAAAAATGTTATTCTAGTTAAGCATTCTACTATTATTGCAAACTATACAAAATATTTTTTTATCTCCATATATGATTTTTTCCAAATAAGTAGTTTCTTGCATTTTCCACTTGGTAATACTCAAAAGATTTTCTACATTCACAGTCATAGAAATAAAATTGTAGTTTAATTAGCCTTATACAATATGGTAAGCAAATGATATTCTGGGGAAAAACACAAAAGAATTGGTGTCATTTTGAAAGTTAATGCCATTATCTTCAAGAATTAATAGGAATTAGCTTATGGAAAAGTACTTGAAATTGAAAATGTTACACTTTATTTGGAATGGTATTGTTCAATAGTAATTGCTTAATGCCAAAAAATTAAAGTAAATGTACAGTCTCAAAGAATAACAACATTTTTTTTCAAATGTTTCTACTATTATAATTTGTAATTCTTTAAAATGCAGTTAGGACAGCTCTAAGTGTAGACTGTTTTACATAGATGCCTTTAGCCCAGCACCTGCTGGAAACCAAGGTCCTCCTCCTCCACCTCCAATGATGAGTATGAATATGAACAACAGAGGGACAATGCCTGGCTCAGCAATGGGTCCAGGTCCTTCGTTGGGGCCAGAAGGAGCTACAAACATTGGAACCCCAATGATGCCAGATAATGGAGCTGTGGTAATGTATCATAAACATTTATTTTTTTCTACAACATAGCAAATTTATCTAACAAGGATAACTTCACACGGTGATGTTATTAAAAAAAATTAAAAATTAAATTAAATGTATATGGAGATTCTCAGTCTTCCAGGTCATAGTTGTCCCAAAGGTGCTTTTTCAAGAGGAATTGGACTTCAGAGCTGATGAAGCTTCTTGGGTGGGAAGCAAAATGTCTTCAGAGAGTTGCTTCTTGAAAAAAGACCTTTGGGACAAAAATTAAATTAGTTGCTAAATCTGCCATCAATATCACTCCTATTACTAACATTACATAACATGCTGTTTACTTCTTTTAATATAAATAAAAGTAATGAACAAAAACATTTTTATAAGTTTTTGGGCTATTGAAAGTTATCATATTTAAAGGAGCATGAGCACATGCAGTTCAATGTGATTCCTCCCCCCAAATGATTATGTCTCAAAGAGTCTATGGAAAAGACATTTAAGATTTAGTTTTTATTTTATACTGTTGACATGGATTACTAATAAACATGTTTTATTTTTGGTGTATTGAAATGATTCATAGTGTGAAGCTATCTTTGAATATTTTTTAAAGCAAATTTAATTGATTAACAGATTTTTATCCGAGTAAGTTTATAACCACAAAGCTTTTTGTAAAACCTGACTTTTTAATGAAGAATTTCTCCTAAAAGCTAGATCTGATTCAGTTGTTAAGGACAAGGCAAGGATATTTGCTAATATTTATACAGCATTTAAATATTAAAACTTCTTGGTTCTATTATTATAGCATTTCTTGCTATGTTTGGAGTTCCAAAGAAGTGAACTTGATGAAGTAAAATGTATTCAGTGTTTTCGACACTAAATCGTTATAGTAAAACAAGAATAAAAAACCTAATTGTTTCCCTGAAAATAAGACCTCCCTGGATAATAAGCCAAATTGGGCTTTTGAGTGCATACGTTAAAATAAACCCTCCCCTGAAAATAAGCCCTCTAAAATATTTAAACGCATGCACAGCTGGTCCCCGTCATTTCCTGGGGGGAACATGCTCCCTGCACCCCACATGCACCTGCCTTCCATGCAGAATGGCTTCAAGGCTGCTCTTGCAAACCCTAGCTACCGCACCCCTTCTCATAGTGGTGGCTGCAAAAATAGTGACAGGCCCAGTGACATTAGGGCTGGCAATAGTGTTATAATAGAAACAGAGATAGAACTTCTGTCACTCTGATTCAGCTGATCTGTGGACTGCGGACCGAGGTTAAATGGCCTCCTGCACCTCCAAAATAATAAGACTTCCCTGAAAATAAGGCCATACATTCATTCGAGGGTCAAAAGAAAATAAGACCCTGTCTTATTTTCAAGGAAACAGAGTAGTTATATCTGCAGTCTTCTTATGTATGTATTGCATATGTTATGGGAGTATGTATGTATGTATATTATTTTCCGTAAGAACATCGTGCTGTTTTTTAAAAGAGTAATGAACTTAATTATTGTATGTCATTTGCTGAGGAAATCGTTTCATAAAGTGATTTGATATACCTAGTTTCTAGGTTCAGCATGTCCTGTCCATATTATTGAAACACGTGATGAGTCCATTTCTCGACTTTTTAACGGAGGAAAATAATGAACAGCATTATGATGTAACTAATAAAGAGAAAATAATGGTTAAGAAGGCGCACTAATCTTTGTCAGTAAAAGAACTGGAAACCATCTTAAAAGTTACATGATCTACACCATTTTCAGAAGAGCTGAATTTGTTTTTCAAAATCACTTCAGCATAGTATATTTGGATTATTACCGATATTATTGCATATATAATAAAATATTTATCTATAGAGTTCTTATATTAATAAAGGAAAAAGTAGACATAGCTAAACGTTTAAATTTGCTTAATTCTCCTTAAACATGTATCTGCTGTTTTTGTAATAAATTGGATAACAACGATACCCAATCTCGCATCAGAGAACTTTTCTTACAAGGTTTCTCGCTTAGTATGTTCTTATCTACTCGGGTAATACTGCAATTTATCAGAGCAGATTTGCAGGGAGTGGAATGCAAAAGGAAAAGGATGCAAAATTATGCCAGTTATCTTCACAGCAATTGACCCAGAAAATGAGATAATTACTGCTGGTTTTATAATTTTTAGCATTAACAATATAGCAATATTCATATCAGTGACTTAGTTTCTGCGTTACATTCATTTCAAGAACCAGAGTTTGCTGTTCTCTGAAAAAATCTGCTGCTGGTGGTTTTGGATTCACATTTTTAATCCCAATTGGATAAATTGGAGTTGGCCAGATAGGCTATTATGTCATTCAGGGACCTTAATTAAAATTTTCTCTTAGTGAGGCATTTAACATTCATATTAATTTATATAACTTTAAACAATGCTTATCAGGGTAATGAATTAGCAATTTTTCAAGATTATGAAATCTCATTTCTCTAGTTTCAAAAGAGAAAATGATAAATTTTCTATAATTTTAAATTAGGACAAACTTAATCTGTTAGGTTACAATTTATATTTTAAAGACATTAAATAAATTTGGCTGTAAATGTTCATGTGAATTACATGAAATCAATCTCTATCTAATCTATCTATCTATTTATCTATGTCTATATTTATGGCACACTTGTAACAATGTTGAACCTAGATTCCTGTTGCATTAGCTCTCTTAAAACTTAAGTTTAAGTAAGTTCTAAAATGTACTTTTAATTTCATTTCTTTATACATATTTTGATATACTTTATACATTCTTAATATTCATGCATACTTAGATTTTGTACAGAAGAGTCAGAATATAAAATACCCATTCATTAGAATTTGACCTCTTAGAATGGTTACACTTTGCCTATCTATTCCTTTAACTAAATGAGCTGGTTGTCACAATATTATTTGACTTTTTAGTTTACATTCAACTTTTAAAGGTAATGACTAAATTAATTGCTCCTTTCTTCCTTCTATGTGTCATCCTGATTCTGCTGGACTATCTGCTGAACTTCCTGAAAACGTCATATTTCCCCTATTTATTGTAATTCAAATTGGGGTTTTATTCTAAATGGACTTATTGTAGCATTCTGAGAGATTTCCTCAAGGAGGCCCACCACAAATGGGTTCACCTATGGTTAATAGACCAGGCTCTGAAACTCCTCAACCAGCTATGGGTGGTGTAGGTGCCGTCAATAGTGGACCCAGTGGCTTTGGTAGAGGAAATCCTGGGGGCAGCTTTGAAGGACCTAACAAGCGTCGCAGATATTGAAACATTCACTTTTGTACTCTTGTGAAATTGAATGAATGACTATCTGGTGTTATAACTCTATATAATTTCAACTGTTACTTTTGAATGGTTTTACTGTTAATATAGACATTAACCTTTTTTTGTAAACTCTATAGACTTTTTTTTATATTTAGTCATAGACTTAGATAGTGTAGAAATAATGCACTTCATTTTGTACATCAGTTGTTTGTGACTACCACAGAATATAATGTGACCATGCTGTGAGATTTGTGAGTTACATGCTTACAATAAAATAACAGTTTAAATGATTTTGAAACACTGCTATGAATACTATCTTTAAATTTAATTGTAAGTATCCATAATTATTTTTCTTTGACAATGCCTATCTTTTTGGGGGGGAGGGGCGGTGTCTGCTTTATCCATTGTAATTGTATGACAATATAAATGCAGCTTGCAATACATAGAAAAAGTTGAGGTTAATGCAGCTTTAGAAAATATGAAACTGTTGGTAAGCCAATATAGATTTGTGTTTTTTTAATCAAATGTTATTTTTCAACAACATGTATAAATCTCTTTGGAATGGGATTGTTATGATAATGTAATCCTGTGTTTAAGTTCAAATAAACATTTTGAGCCTTGAAAACCTACAAGTAGTGAATACTCACCTTTGATCTTAACTAGATTATGAACAGAAATAATTTTGAAGGAAATAAATTTCAGATCATTTAATGTATCATTAATGCTATTTGCAGCTGTGCTTCCTCGGTAGTGGATTTATAAAATATATTCAAAGTGTTCTTTTCCCCCCAAACAGATTTTCGTTTTTTAAAAAATATGCTAGATTCCTATCTAATATTAAAGGAAATGCTTTAACAAATTCTGGAAACATTAGCAACTACTAGCACTTAATAATTGTGGTAGACAAAATAATTTCAGTTCTGGCCTTCATTTAAATATATAAATCTTTTCTATTTTTTCACAATAGCCTATGTCAACTGGAAATAAAAATATAAATAGAAAACTATCCCAGAACTTCAGTTATATAATGCATATTAAATGTATAAAAACAATGTTTTAATATATATATTATAATTATAGTATCATGAAAGCATTTCATCTTGGATATTTATTTTGTTTTATTTTGACCGCTATATAGGCAAATCAAGTATATTAGAGATACATGGGAAATAGCTGTTACTGCATAAGCATAGCATGGAGCCGTGGTGACTCAGTGTTTAGAATGCAGTATTGCAGGCTAACTCACTGCCAGGAGTTTGAATTCTGACCAGCTCAAGATTGACTCAGCCTTCCATCTTTTTGAGTTCAGTAAAATGAGGACACAGATTGTTGGGGGCAATATGCTGATTCTGTAAACCACCTAGAGAGTGATGTAAAGCAATATGAAGCAGTATGTAAGTTTTAAGTGCTACTGCTATTTCATGTTACATGAGTGGACTAAAGTATATGGTTAAACATATTTATTGCCAGTGCAAATTTGATAAGATTATTTTTAAGAAACAAGATGGGAGCTTTCTCTGATCTCATATTTATAGGAAGCTAAAAGATTTGCCTAGCATATAAGGGAGTGTGTGGAGCAATTGATTACAGGTATTACAGGTATTATTATTTCATTACACAAATAATACAGCTTATCTACTTGCGTCAGATATTACCATGCAAATATGTAATTGCAGTATTTGTATTCTTGGTTTCGCAAAGGAGACCCACACGGTCATATTTTTATCCATGAAAAGGTGAATGAGTATCTTTATATTGAGACTGAATACTTCAGTTTTTCTTGTTCTATTGACTGCAGAAACTATAATTAGATTATCAGTTCTTGGAATTTATACCGGTGCTATTTGTTTAAAAGAAATACTTCCTAGATTTACATTTTAAGAATTACAGTATCATATCTTTTAAAATATATGTATATGGCTCTAATTTTCAGTACTTCCATTATGTCACTCTTAAATAATAAAGAGAGCATGCATTCAACTATATTTAAGTCACAATATCTAAATAAACAATAAGTTCAAACATTTTGATCGAATCGGAGGGTTGAAACATGATGGTAATCTTTGTTTAATGATGTGATGTCACTTGACCAAGCCACTTCATATGACAGCTCCAACATTCCAGTTGTCCTTGTTAAGTGTTAAACATGACACTACTTGGTTACTATTTACAACTTCCTAACGGCTTCCCCACTTTCCTGCATATTTTTAAATCTTTTTTTATAACATTCTAACATTAAAGTTTAAGTTTATTTTATTGTCATTGCACCTCATACAACGAAATTAAATTTGCACCATGAATAGGGATAATGTGATATTACTGCGGAACTGGAACTTAAGCTAGTAAAAATCCCAATGACAGAATGGGTTATGTACAAGAGTTTAGATTATTGAAAAGATAAATGAAACTGGTGTTTAATTTACTGGATGATTTCTGCTAGTTTTATTGAATTCTTCTGCACACAACACCTTTAAAGGAAACATGTTTTCCAAGAATGCATGGAAATTACTCATTCCCAGGAAAATATTTAGTTGCTTTAAGGGTTTGCAGTATTAATACTTTTGAGAAGCACCAGTTTTTATAATTGTTTTCATGCATCTATTATCTTTAAAATGAAATGTATTTAAATTATAACTCATATTGCACCTTAATTTTGTGATGTGCAAAGAATTTTTAAAATGAAACGTTTGTTTAAATACATTGATATACTATTGACTCTTCTGAATGTGTTAATTCACTCTAGACCATTTTCTTTCTCAACTTTTTTAAATTCCAGATTTCTAAAACATCTGTTAATTTGTCTGTTACCTTGCGTACTAATTTTAATACTGAAATTTGGAATTGATTAGCAAAAACATTTTTAAAATAAACACTGTCAACAGAAACTTAACTTCTTTTTAAGCCTCAGTCATGCATATTCATTTTAGATTTTAATTGGATTATCAGTGTATTTTTTCATATAACAATAAACCAACATTTCTTTGGGGAATGGTTTGTTAAACCAGAAAAAAATGAAACAAGTAATCTGACTTTTTTTAGCCAATTCCAGATTTATTTTGTCGTGAAGTCTTAATATCACTTTATAGTGCTTTGTTAAAACCACACTTGAAATATTGCATCCAGTTTTGGTCGCGAGTGTATAAAAAGATGTCGAGACTCTAGAGAGAGTTCAGAGAAAAACAACAAAGATGATTAGGGGACTGGAGGCCAAAATGTGGTTGGGTAGGTCCAGTCTAAAGAAAAAAAAGGACTAGGGATGACATGCTAGCAGTGTTCCAATATTTGAGGTGCTGCTAGAAGGAAGAGGGGGAGAACCAAACCACCTGAAAGCAGGACAAGAAGCCATGGATGGAAACTAATCAAGGAGAGAAGCAACCTAGAACAAGATAAATTTTTTGACAGTGCCAATTAATTAGTGGAACGACTTGCCTCCAGAAGTTGTGGCTCCAACACTTTCGGTCAGCCGGAAGAACAGAGGGAGCCCGGTTGCGCCCACTGGCGCTGAATCACATTGATAAACATGTCCGGCGCCGGAACTAGTTCCTGTGCCAGGGTGGTCTCATCAAAAAGCCCTTCCTTCGGATCTTGAGATACAGAGGGGCTAGTGGACCCTTGGGTAGTGATACCCAATTGGGTAGAAGCTTTAGCCTTATGCAATATTGACTTGAATATGGAAGGGCAGAATAAGCCAGTAAAGGCAGGTTTTTCAGGAGGAGGATTCTCATCCTCTGAAAATTCCTGTTCCTCTGCATTGTTGTCCTCCAGGACAGATTTCTCTGTGGCGATAGAGGTACCTGGAGAAGGAGGACCTTGTACCTGATCCCCTTGGACAGGTTTCTGAGTAGTTTTTAAGAAGAGAGTGGACAAACATTTGTCTGAAATGGTATAGAGTTTCCTGCTTGAGCAGGGGGATTAGAAGACCTCCAAGGTCCCTTCCAACTCTGTTGTACTTTTATTTCTTTGCAAAGTAATATATTCTTTTTAATTCCAGGAATAAATGTAGGCTATATTCTAATGGAATTGACACATTCACATCATGATTTTTGACTGTTGTGCTTTAGCTTCAGTGAAAGTTCCTTCTTTCTGCTACCATCATTATGCTATGATACCACAGAATCACTTGTTTTTGGAATGGGTTCTATTGAATGAAACATGATTTACTTTTCAGTCAAGCAAATTGTCAGTATTTATTATACTTATTTTTTAGATGTATTTATCATGTAATATTTTTTTATTTTACAACGGTTTATAAAACCAGTACTTACATAAGTTCAGTTCTTTTATAATAAACTGATCTTTCCGAGCTTGGCATTGTCCACATGTGTTAGATTAAAATTCTCATAACTCCAATCAGAAATTAAATTGTTTAAATATCAGAATTTGACTGCAGGTAGGCATTCATAATATGATTTCTGATTCTGGTATAATGATTGATTTAATTATTAGTTTACATATTTTTCAGTGTGATTCTGGCAATGATACGGATTAAATATAATCGAGAAAAATGAGCATATGCATATCTATATGGTATGAAAATGCTCATGTTGGTACAAAACATCCATAGCCACCTATTAGAAAAATTCATAAAATGTAAGAGAGACAAAAACAAAAACTTGAGTTCATTAATAAGTGCTTTATGGAAAGCATGTCCAAAAATATTCCCAAGCATAGGTGGACGCTGGATGATGCAATAAGAAATTGGAACATTTAAAAACTATAATTAATATTTGAATATCTCTGACTTGAGTCTTATTTTTTGGCTTGGATAATTCATGTTATCAATGTAATCACAACAGTTTTATAGAATACCGTATGAACTGATATTTTTAAAAACTGAAGAGTATTTTTTTTTACTATCTGAAGTTTAAAATATGCTATCGTATTCATAAAAAAACTTGGAAGATTTTTTTGTCAGAAAGAGGTTGCTCAAATTTAAATTTTTTAAAATCAAATATCTAGGGTACAGATCCAGTATTCATGAAAAGTAAAATCATATGTATCTGTGTGTGTGTGTATGTATTACATTGGACTACAGGTAGTCCTCAACTTGCAGCAGATCATTTAGTGAACATTTAAATTTAAAATGGCCCTGAAAAAAGTGATTCATTGTTTTTCATTCTTTCGATCTTTGCAGCATCTCCTCGCTCCTCCAAATTCCTCCAAATTCAGACACTTGGCAACTGATTCGTATTTATGACGGTTGCAGTGTCCTGTGGTCATGTGATCAGTTTTCGTGACCTTCTGACAAGCGAAGTCAATGGAGAAGCCCCAACTACTACTTAACTACTATGTTACTAACTTAACAACTGCAGTGATTCACTGAACTGTGGCAGGAAAAGTTGTAAAATGGGCTAAACCCATTTAACAACTATCCTGCTTAGCAACAAATGTTGGGCTCAACTGTGGTTGTAGGTTGAGGACTACCTGTAATTTGGCGCTTGATTTCTAGAGATATGACATCTCTAATAAATAAATATAGTTTTTTCTTCCTAGTGTTTTCCCCAAGTACAGGGTCTCTTCTTTCCCACTCCATCAAGTGAGTATTCAACTATTGATTGCAGCAGGAATTGACTGACTGGTTTGTCACCCAAGTCTGACATTGTGAGCTGAACGAGTGATTGGCCCAAAGTCACCCAGCCGGCTTTCATGCCTAAGGCAAGACTAGAAGAACTAGATTATTCTTAATCAAACTCTTGAATATAAGCTTTATGTTTGTTTGAAAATGAACTTTTTTCAATGTTGGCTAATAAAGTAAACCTGATCATGATGGCATTATTACCATTATCACCAGTGTCAGTATTTCTACTATTTTCTCATGTGTTTGAACAGAAATTTAAAATACTTTTACTGAAATATTATTATTCTACTCTTCAGTAGAAGTAAAAATTCATAGGGAACAACGATTTTAGCAATCCATTTCTACAAGAAGAAAAAAACTGTAGAACAACATTTTGTGTAGTAATTTTCATAGGAAAAAGAACTATGAACTGAATGAAATCATTTAAGTTATATATCATTAAAATCAAATTATTTTTGATGTGGAAATGAGGTGTAGTTTGAAAAAAGGAAATGCATAGGAAATCTTTTACTGCTAAGTAAACTGACTAAAGACTTGAATTGATTTGAATGCACTTCTTGCCATCAAAATAAATTCTGGTTTTCATCTTGGGTGAAGATGTTTTAACTTATCTGCATTTTTTCGGAGAGGGTGGACAGTTTATAAAACAACGGTGCTCTCAGATATTAAAACCAAACATTGTTTTCCCTTTCTATGATGAATAGCTTTTAAACTAGCTATAGTTAAACTTAAAACAAGGAACTGTGGTGAAAGTGGGCAATGGAAATCTATTTTTGAATATTTAAATTTACGCTTTGGAAAGTGTATATGTAATTTTACGTGATTTCTTAAAACATGGATGTCTCAGACAGCTTCTTTCTATATACATCTGTTACAAAATGTAACTATAGAATGTTTTATTTACTGTACATTATCCTATAAACTATATACAAAAATATGGAAGCAGCAATGATTGCTTTATGGAGGTGCATTGGTTAGAATGCAGTACTGCAGGCTCAACTCTGCCCATAGCCTGCAGCTCAATCCTGATCGGTTCATGTTGACCCAGTCTTCCATCCTGAGATCGGTAAAATGAGGACCAGATTATTGGGGGCAATATGTTGACATTTATAAACCACTCAGAGTGCTGCAAAGCACTACGAAGCGGTATATAAGTCTACTATCGCAGATGGCCCTCGCTTACCAATTACAGTTGAGATCAGCAACTCTTGTCACTAAGCATGCAGTTGTAAAATTAGTAGTTACATGACCATGACTGACTTTAAAATCTCAGTTCTGACTGCATTTGTTAAGTGAATCATGGTGGGTTGCTGAGCATGGTATCACGTGGCTGAAAATTGTGACTTCCCACTGGTTAGAATCCAGCTGTGAGGGTGACAAATGGTGATCAGGTGACACCATTGGAACAATGCAAACTCTTATACAGGTGTATCAATTGGCAAACATATAATTGTGTGATTTTACAAGGACCCTGCAAAGGCTGCAACTTTTGAGTACCATCCATAAGTCTTTCACCACTATAGTATTTTTTATCAGATCATGTGGTTGGTAAGTGAGGACTAGTTGCATATATTGATCTGCATTGTTCCATTTAGCTCTTCAGCAGGTCCTCATAATGAGTCTCTAGAGCAGTGATGGGCAACCTTTTTGGCGTGGTATGTCAAAAATCGGCAAAAAATCGAGCATAACTCGCGTTGTGTGTCACTTCGACAAAAACATAATTTTGCGCAATTTATAGTTTAAACTACAAAAATGTATAATTGCAATATATAATTGTATTTAATAAACCAAAAACAAATTATTTAACATACCTGCTTAGTAACTTCTTTGTTCATCAGTCGATTTTGTATGTTGCCCTTGATATTATTGAACTTGTTTGGGGTGCCGTGAACCAGGGCTGTGGAGTCGGCTGCTTCCAGCTCCATGTCCTCATCAACATGCCGCTCCAGCCCGCCCCTGCTATGAATATTCCTAGTGACGCGAGGGCTGCTAATGGCGCTCACAGTTCCCGTAGGCACTCCGCTATTCCCTGCTGTGGTGCGGTCGTAACCGACAGGAGTAGACACTCTGTGCCGGCCTGACTGGAGAGAGGCGAGCACTGTTCTAATCACTGTTCCCGCGCTCCTCTCCTGCGGGTCCTCCCTCGCCGCGCTGATGACGTGTGTGCACACGGCACGCACGCCTTACCAGCAGCCCCTGCGCTCAGAAAGGGGCGGCGGCGATACAGTAAGTGAGTGTGGGCGGGGGAGATCACACGTCCTGCCCCCCCCCCCCCCGTTCCTCCAGCACAGATTCTTTCATCCTCGCCAGCCGTGCAGGAGCCGAGGATGAATCACATGAAATCCTGTGCGTGTCACCCCAAATGGCTACGCGTGTCAGCACTGACACGCGTGTCATAGGTTCGCCATCACTGCTCTAGAGGTAGCACGGTGATAAATCGTATAGAACATATTTTAAACTATTTTTTTAAAATTAACCTTTGTCATGCAGAAACATGTAAACTAGATTTTAAAAACATTGAGTAATTTCAGTTGCTTTTGCAAGATTTTGAAATTAGGTAGGTGAAAATGTCTAGTTTCAGCAAAATTGGTGATTCAGAAAAGCAAAGCTTAATGGCAAATTTATGTGTTTATTAGATTTTTATCCCATCTTTTTTACAATATAAGAAACTCAAAGTGGGAAAAAATACTCTTTCCATCTCCTCTCTTTCCCCATAACAACAGCCCTGTGAGATGGATCAGGCTGAGAGAGAGTCAAAAGTCACATAGCCAGCTTTCATGCCTAAGGCAGGACTAGAACTCAAAGTCTTCTGGTTTCTAGGCCAGCATTTTAGCCACTATACCAAATTGGATTTATGTTTTCCATATAGATATCACAAGGTTAATTTTCAGCATCACTACCTAGAAGCGGGAATGAGTCCCTGTGGAAATTCAGGAGAGCTGTGGTAAAGCAGACCATATAATAATTAAGTTAAGTGGCCAGTTCTCTGATTCTGCATAAGGTAGCTTTCTGAAAAACTTTCAGTAAGTTACATTGGAAATACTGCTTCTGTGAACGCATAGGGCCTGGACTATTGCATTTATACCATGCTGAATATAAAGAATATGGTACTGAAATAGATCTGAAGTTACACAAAGTCTTATTTCAGTTTATTCAGTCATTTTTGTTTTAAATTTTATATTATGCCTGTTTATGATCTAAATAAGTTGTGAGATGTCGGCATCTGATGAAGCAGCAGGATGTCTGTTTAAGTTACAGTTGGTGAGAGAAATTTAGAGTGATCTGTATTCCTGAAGTACTGTGATATTCAGCGTGATCTGAGCTTCATCTGATTCCTGTTAAAAGGTAAAAAGATTCTGATCAAACTCCTGAAGTATATTCTACAGAAGCCTTAATTAATTCATTAATTAAATGAATTGAGTCAGTATTAATTTCTTTATTGGAAAATTTATGAAATTTTAAGATACTTTCAAGTACTAATTTGAGTCAGGGCTGATATCGAGGGCCCGTCCCCATAAAAAATACGTCGGTGGTCTGATGCTGTTCATAATACAGTATTGTGAAACTAAACCATGTTATGATTGAAGGGAATCTCTGCTCATCTCAGAGAAGTTTTTTTTTTCATAAAGTATTAACAGAACCATTACCAAAAGCTCTGGCCTCCCACCAATCCATCATCAATCTGATAGTCTGTAATTGAAGGGTATGTCCAATTATTGTTTTAGTTCCCAACTAAATACCCACCAAATATCACTTGGTAATGGCAAATATTTACTGGCCACTCATGTCATTGGTCAGAAGTTCAACACGAGATAATGACTGAGTAAGAGTGAAGTGTATGGACATTGCTAGTCAGGAAGTACAGGAAGTCATGCACCTCACATTTATCAAAATCTACCTGTATGAGTCAGCAGGCTATTGGAATGTATTCTTTGAGCAGATGAGAATAAAGTGAAAAAAATGCCTTGAAAGAGAGTATTTGGGGACAAGATTGTGTTCCGACAACAGAACAATATGTCTACTGAAAAGTGATTTAAATATTAAGGTGTTTCTCAACCTCAGAAACCACCTTACAATAATAAAGGGAATATGAAGTTTGGATTGTACAACAGAATCTACAAGAGATTGTCAGACCACACAAATCTATGATAGAATGGCTAAGTAGAGTAAGTTTCACATTTTTAAATGGCTAAGCCAAATTTCTGTCCTTAACTCAAAGGAAATACTACGATATGAACAAGTTATGTAGGACCATCTAGAAATAACAGTGAGTTGAACAACAGAAGTATTAGCTAAAAGAGTTATGATTTAATATAGCTAAAGCTATAGCTTATATATTTCCAACAAAAGTCATTAAATTTTGGCTTGTAATGATATGACACAGTACCCTGTTTTCTATGTTGTTGTTTAGCCAGATGTATTAAGGGGTTTGAAATGAGACTAATATATTGTAGACCGTGGTATTGCAAAATCATAATTTATTTTACCACTATATACTCACGTTTTGAAAGGCTGAAAACTGCACCTTAGAGCATTAGATGACTAAAAGAGTTTCCGGCAGGCCTGGGGCTGTTGACCTCTGGATTGGGTGCATGTTATGTCTTTTTAAATTTGTCATGTTTTATCTGTTTTTAATTTCTCTTAATTTCTGTTTCTGTAAGCCGCCCGGAGTCCTCCGGGATTGGGCGGCCTATAAATTTAATAAACAGTTAAACAGTTCAGCATTTTGATATATTTAAAAAACAGAGAATCAAATATATTGACCCGGAAGCTATTGAATATATATTGTGAACATAGTTGACAATTCAAGCGATATCTCATAAGGAAATAATAAATATTATGCATATGTAAGCATGCATAGTTCAAAAGATGATAAAATATGAAGAATCATTTTACTGTGATTATAGGTTTAAGGAAATCTATTATATTTGCTATTTTAGCCAAAATAATAGTTTACCATATCCATTGGAAAGGTTGTTTAATGTTTAGCCAAGAATGCTTCACAGGGGATACAGCTCAGTGTAATAACTTAGATTTCCCTGTCATACTAGCCTATTAGATATTTTAATGTATCATTTGTATTCTAACTGGTGTCTCAAACATGCTCTCTGACATTCCTTTCTTTGCATATTAAGTGAAAAGCTCAAATTATAATATTTTTATACTATTATCCTATGTTCAAATACTTATGAATTAAACCATAAATTTATTCTTATTAGATATTCTTTTAACAGAGGACTATAGAGTGTAAGAGTACAGTATGAAAAAAACTAATCCATAACTTTCTGCAATGGCAAACAGCCTCTCCTTCCCCTGACATTCTTGCACGTGTTTGGTGTGGCTTAAGAAGTTAAAGATCCAGAAAGACTTTTAAACCTGCTGTCTCTCTTTTGGAAGTGGAATTAGGCTTGCCCCCGTTTCTGCTGAAATTAAAGGTAAGAGTCCATGGATATAAAAAGACTTCCAATATTTCTACTGCTTGGAAAATTCTTTAAATGTCGATAGGAAGATTTAAAGTTTGCATTTTGTTTCCCTGTCAGACAATTTTTTTTCTACAATTATCCTGTCTATAAATCATTAAGTATTGTTGGATTTACCTATCTGTTTTTGTAGGACTGAGACACGATTTCTTTGCACTGTTCCAATTAAACTCTTTCAATAATAACATAAATTCATTTTTAAATTAATTTTCATCTCAGTTGGAAAACTGCACTGCACCTATATTATATACGAGCATTTTAAGGGAGTATGAATATTAAGTTCCCTTAACCCTGTGTGTCATTTGATTCTTTCCTTTGTTACAGGTCTATAAGTAGAATTAAAATATATTGAAGATGTGAGTTCATGTCAGAATTTATACTCAGGTCTTTCAAACGTTCATTGAAATGCAAAAATCATGTGTTTGTTTAAATTCGTTTTCTAAATCAGGTATTTTACTGATAAGTGATTCCAGCGGCACCATTTGAGGGAGTTTCTTCCAAAGTTTGCAGTTTACTTTCAACATGCAATTTATCAACATTCAGGAAAAAAATACATTTAATTTTTTTTTTCAAATTTTAACATGAAAAATGCATATGGTACATAATACATATTGTAAATGAATAGCATTGTTATTTCATTTAAAAATCCAATAACTATAAACACGTGATATATCAGAAAATTTTATTATTTTCCTATTAAATTGAGACAAGAATTGGTAGATTACTATTTGTGTAATGCTGTCTTCTGATATTTTCATTTCCCAAAGCAACTCATTTTGAGTGTCATTAAGGAACAGTAGGAAATAGAGTGGGCTGGTGGTTCTTGCAGGAGATAGACTTAGTGAAATGTTTAGGGGCAGAAATTTATTTCCCATCAGGCATTTTTGAAAGCATCCAGAAAGAGTCCTAAATGTCTTCACAAATAGTCCTCGACCTACAACAGTTAGTGACTGACTAAAGTCACAACAGCACTTGAAAATAGTGACTTATGACCTTTTTTCACATTTATTACCGTTGCAGTAGTTCCCCCCCCCCGCCCACATGGTCACATGATCAAAATTCA
Source organism: Thamnophis sirtalis (assembly GCF_051295495.1). Classification (NCBI taxonomy): domain Eukaryota; kingdom Metazoa; phylum Chordata; class Lepidosauria; order Squamata; family Natricidae; genus Thamnophis; species Thamnophis sirtalis. The sequence continues at coordinate 20,088,611 of NW_028261388.1, read as the reverse complement.
GATGCTTGGTAACTGACTCATATTTATGACAGTTGCAATGAACAAGAGTAATGTGATCACCTTTTGCGACCTTTTGACAAGCAAAGTCAACAGGGAAACCGGATTCATTTAACCGTGTTATCAATTTAACAACTGCAGTGAGTCACTTAACAAACTGTGGCAAGAAAGATCGTAAAATGGGCAAAATTAACTGAACAATTGACTCACTTAACATAAAAAATTTGGGTTCAATAGTGGTTGTAAGTTGAGGACTACCTGTACTTTCTGAACATGTAGGTTGGACTCACAAATTCTTGTTTTTATAGGATTAACAATATAATTCAAGTTTCTTAAGTCATATTTTTATTTTATTAAGTTGTAGATAGGTTTTTCAGATCTCTGCTTTTGTGTTGATACACGTTTTAAGCAAAGCATTTGGTTAAATGGTTCTTTATTTTTTTAATATATCTTTATGTTATGTAAACAGGTGAGAATCTGAAAGCAATGTTGTTTTTAATTATATATACGTTGAAAATAATAAATTATTTTCTAATTTACAAATGTATTTACATTAACCTTTAATTATAAATAATATTGATATCTATGTACATGCTACCTAATTCAAAGAAATCACAGGAAAAAAATAAACCATTGAAATAGAAATGTTCTTGAGAGTAAAACAGCATTTCTTTGTTTAGCCCCAGTAGTGACTAAATTGAATCTGTTATCTGTAAATACAGCCTTCCTGTGACTCTGCATACAGTACTTGTTATAATGGCATTCCTAATCCAGACACTCATGATCCAGATATCTCAAGTAATTTATAATTTCACTGGATAATAACATTGCATTAGATGTTTTTCCTCACCTGATTTACACTTTGCAGTTGCTATTTTGTGGAACAAGGAATTTTAGTGTAAAGGGCACATATATAAAAATATAACTATATTTATCCGCTAATGCACAATTTTTTTTTTCGTGTTGTAAAATGTTATTTCTGAAATGCTGTTTTGTAAAATGTTATTTCATGGCCTATGTTATTTCTGAAACAGTTTTGACTAGCTACTCATACATTTTTACTGATGTTTTGAATATTTGAAATTGCACTATGTTCTTCTTTACTTATAGAATACAAATTATATTGAGATGAATTCATGTGTTTCCTTTGACAATTAGGATAACTTCCAAAATAAAAGCCAACTTCTAGTTGCAAAATACTGGCCCGGCATATGTTCTGTTACCATGAGTTGAAATTATCTGCCGTTACTGTGTTATAAAGCAAGAGAAGGGATATAATATTGACTCATGAACCATACTTGCTTTTCTTGCTTTTGGTTAAGCATTCCAAAAGCTGCTTCTGTATTTGGCACTTGAATATCTGTTGTAAGTTGATTACACATATGCAAATATGAATGAGTGCTTTTACTCATTATTGATAATTTAGTTTTTAAAAGCACATGCAGGAAACTTTAGTCATTTTTCTTTGAGCCACACAGTATTTTTTCTTCACTTAATTGAAGTGGGAGTATACAAGTGTTCCTTTACATGTGAAAAATTATGTATGTGTATTTCCAGTTTATAAAATACTTCTTTCGAGTACACAACAGTAAAAATGGTTTTTTGTTTTTGTTTTTGTTGTGCTGTTATATAGTATTAGATAATTTTATGTACATTTTAAAATAATCAGGTGAGATTCGAAACTGACGATATTGAATATATTGGTACAGGAAAAAACTTTTCTGACATTGTAAAAAAGGGCAATCTGTTTAGGGAATAATAGCTTTGTTTAGGGATTCAGAGATTTAAGTCTCTTACATAACAGCATATTTTCCCAGAATATTTGAGCAATGTTTCCTTAAGGTAAAACTTAATACCACTGGTTTGCAAACACCTCCTTTAGTGCTAAACCCCCCTCTTATTTTTAATATTAAAAGTTTATCTTAGTTTTGAAGAAAATTATAAGAAAGTGCTACAGGCAGCAAGATAGTTAAGTGAGTTTTGCCCCATTTTATGACATTTTTTTGCCACCATTGTTTAACAAATAATTGCAGTTGATAAATGAATCCTGCAGTCATTAAGTGAATCTGATTTTGCCCATTGGCCGCTTTTCAGAAACTGGCTGGGAAAGTTACAAATGATGATCACATGATCCTGAGACAGTGCAATTGGCAAACACCCAGATTTAAACCCGTGACCATGGGGATGTTGCAGTGATTGTGTGAAGACTGGTCATATGTCACTGTTTTCAGTGTCATTGTATCTTTGAACAATCGTTAAACTAATGATTGTAAGAAGACTACCTGTATATACCCATTTTCCAGATTTACTTTTTTAAATCTTAATTTTGAGGAAAATTGTTAAAAAGTGGTATATTCCCATTTTCCAGATTCTTCCCCGCTCCCCCAAGAATGCCTATTTCATATGAATGGCTGCAGTTCACTGCTTTCTTTGTAAAACAGAAATGAAATGAAACTGAATTGGTAGAAAATACCTAAATACAATGGCAAGAAAACTCCTGTGAGTTTCTTTTTGGTACCTTGGTGACCAGGTCATAACTGCTGGGATAAGCACTCTAAGTATTTACTCAAAATAGAGGATTAGAGGGTCACAGATAAAGCCACGGCATTAGATAGTTAGCTATAAGCAGTGTAAATAAAACACATCTTTTACAAATATACAATTCAGCAAGTTTTTAGCATATGGAAGGTTGCACTATAACATACCCTCAAACTTAGCCATTACACATATCGAATAGTTCTGTTTTCATCTAAAGCATTTCAGAAAGAATAACAAGAGAATTTCAGATGTTCTTGCCATACTCTGTTTATTAAGTGCATATTAAGACTTCCTGTAACTGAGCAGATTTTTCATTTCACAGAAACTTAAAGATTATAATGGGCCATTTAGGCCATCCCTTGCTCGGTGAAGGAATCCACATGAAAGCATCTCCCATTTAGGCATACAGTTAACTTTTCTCGTTCCCCAATCTATAGGTTTGCCTTTGTTCCTCATGATTCGCTGTTCATATCTGGAATCAGGTTGCTTCTTTCTAGATAGCATAGTGTTTTCTTACTTGCTTCCTTAGCTTACCTGTTGCTTCTGGCAACAATACACAACTAGACTTTGTCCAGATGGATGCCTGCATTGTGAAATGTCAAGGTACCAAGGTGTACCAATACAGAGATATTTTGTTTTACTTTATCTTTTTTAAAATTTTGAAATATATATATATATTTGAAGGAAGCTTAAAAGGGTTCAGTAGAGGAGGAAAAAATCGTAGGAAATCTAAAATGGAATATAGAAACCTTTGGGGGAAAGTAAGAGCAAGTAGTATAAAAACTAGTGTACGGACTAATGTACACTATATTGGTTTGCAAAAAATCAGTGATATTGGTGGAAGCTAATTTAGATATGTTTTATTTCCTCTTGCGTCTCATTTAAATTTTTTGTGCTGCTTCACACTATTTTGCATTTCTGTATCTTGTTGCTAATTCTGAAAAGGAAGTACTGTGGTGGGGATATATGTAGAACTGGAATGGAAATATCTTTAATAAATAGGTAATATTATGCATACTTGTTTACTATTTTCTAAAAAGGAATGAATTTGAATATTTTGCAGAAAGTGAACTATTGACAGAAAGTGAAAATACCTGCTGCAATAAAATTAAAGGAATTGTCATCTACATGTATTCAAAATTTGTGGAAATATGACAAATAATTGTATCCAATCAATTTTGTTCCCTTTCTTCATAAAACAAATGATTTGGTCCAAAGGGGAAATACCATGCAACAGACTATATCTCTCTTTCAGCAAGTCTTTTGACTTAAGTCAAATACGCCATCCTCCTTAAATAAAGTTGAAAAGTGTGGACGGGAAAGGACATAATGGGGATACAGTTGCTTGAAATGCTACAAGTAAAAGGTAACATTTTTAATGGATTGATTGATATAAGAATGCGAAAGGATGCCAGATAGCTTTCCAAATATGAATCCTGAAACGAGGAAGGAAGAGACTCTATATTTAGAATATTGGAGATCACCATCAAATGAAATGATATTGCACCCAACGTTTTTTAAAAGTTGAACATGATAATACACTGAATATACTTTCTGTTGATTACATTATGAAACGTATGCATTATTAGCATATCACACGTAGAGAGCTGGGATTGTTATAGTTGGCTCAGTTTCTCATTTATGATTCAAGAAAGATGTGAACATTTCTCAGCTAGGTCTTCTAACCATAATGCAGTATCAGATCATCAGTGGCATTTATGACATTTCAATAAGAACAAACGGTAAATTATAAATACAATTTAAAAATTGAATATATAAAAAAGCAGAATCTATTCAAAAATGCAGTTCCCTTACTTTAATATTGTATCTGGATTAGCAGTTAAGCACCATACAGATTGCATTGAAGAAACTTTGTTAACTGTAGATTGGTTATTGTCTCGGTTTTCCTCTTTTAATTGAGTTCACCATGTATCTTATTAGTTAGGATTGTTGGAACCCCATTGTATGCAAAATTAAATAACTCAATGTTACTTCCAATCGCTAGTTCCTTATAATTACAATGGGCTGCATTATTTTTAAACTGAAAACAAGATAGAGCAGTATCTGATTACATGACTATTGGTTGTGAAGCAGGGACATATTTGCCTTATTTTGATTTGCTGGATACTCGCCTCAACTGAACAAATCCAACACTTAGATAAATGGTATCTAAGTAAGTTATCGCATTTTTCAGACAGTTTCAATGGTATTGGTGGGATTTCATCCCAGCACCAGATCACAATGGAAAACTTATCCTTCTGTTATATTTGGGAGTTACACAATTGCATATATACATGCCATGCACTCATGAATACATACATACATACAACCCATGTTTATAAAGTTAAGACATTTTGGAGTACAGTTGGGGGGGGGGATACTTTTTAATGCAGTAGCTTATGTGTTGCTCTGAACGAACAGACTCTGAGATTTGTAGTTACCACCCTAATGGTAACTGCACTGAATCCTTAGTATTTTAACCTTGGGCTAATTTATGCTGGAGCCAAAGAGCCTCCTTTCATACTGACACAGATTAAACATTTCTATCTAGTATTGCTGCTGCTTTTAAAGTGGAGCTCTTTCTTTAAACAGCTTTGATTACTTTATTTGTGTTTAAATTGGTATTTGAAAATATTGACATCATAGACTAAAACCAATGTTTCGGGATAAAATCTTAAAAATTGTTTAATGAATAATGGATCTTCGTCCATAATTTTGCCAATTAATATTGTTAAATTAAAATGTTAAACATTTACTATACTTAAAGTAATTTTAAGTTTCATAAAAATAACAAATTTAGTTTTCTATTTAAACTAAATAAATTACAAAATCTGTTTTATTCAGTTTTTTATCTAATAACATTGCTTTAATTGTGAATCTTATTTGCAAGTAAAATTCCTATTTGTACTCTGGACTGGAAATTACAATCCACAAACCGTGTTTGTAAAAGAAGGGAAAGAAGTTTGTATTACATGATCTGGGGCTATATGTATTACTTAAACATTGATTTTGTGATTAGAAAAGCTGGATTCAGTGCTTAATATATGATTGCATTTAAATTAGATAGGTAGTCAATTATTTTACTGAATTCTGCTTTTGCTAGTGTATCTGGGCAGTATCCTGCTTTCTGACCCAATGATCGCTATTCCTTCCCATACATTTTCAAACGTCTCTTTGCAGTGAAATCTTCTAGAAATGGAGAATTAGTTTATTAAATTCTGTAGTCTATATGGCTTTGAACATATAGAGCTTTTTAAAGAGATTCTTGAGTTGAGCTCAGTTCTTGACAACTGCAACGAGGTGCTTTCTTGGCAGCATTACACAACAATTGTTTTAGAAATTCCAGTACCCTGGTTACTCCCACTCCGCTTCCAAGATCAGCATGCTAAGCCAAATTTAATGGAATGTTTTTACTGTTTTTTTCCTAGTCGTTTATTAGTAGAAGAGCAGCACTATTACAATACAAAATACTACTTTTTATCTCTCTTCCAACCTTATATTATCCTATTTTTGAATGTTTTTAATGTAATCCTATTTTTTGAGCAGAACATATCAGTTTTTCTAAATATGTTTGAGGAGAACCTTGTCAGCTTTCAGGTATACACGGGAAGGGTGATGATGGGGAAATTAATGTGTCGAAGAGTATACAGAACATTCCCAAATTATAAGGAAAGTGGTAAGATGATTTGCACTGTTGAAGTCCTAGTATTTAGAAGAAGAAAAATAATTATATTTTTATTTGGGATAGAAATGGGTTTTCAGTTTTACATAAATCTGTATACCCACCTCTCAGAAGGATTTGCAATAGATAATTCTTAGATGAACTTTGAGAAATAAACTGAAGATTACAGTAAAGCATATGTGGTCAATAACGTACAATGAGAATACTTCCTTTAACCAAGTGTAATTAAATATCTTTCTAGGAAGCTGTTAAGATTCTGAAGTATGGCTGAAGATGCAAAATCACCTGGGAAGGATGAATTCTTTATAATATTTCAGGTAACTTTTGTTTTCTCTTTACATCTCTTAATCAATGTTATGTGGAAGCTTCTCAATGCTCAATTTATGCCCAGAAGCATTCATTTTTTCTGTAAGAAGCTGCTATATACTCCTCACTGGTAAGGGTGACCAGCTGAATGACAGAACAAGATCCATAATATATCGGGGTCCAATTGGAAAACATATTTGAAGGGAACAGAGGTATCCAGGGAGCATCATCAGAAAAGTCAAAATGGCCACCAATGGTGCAAATGGTGCTCTCCCTATTTGTTTTGTTTTTTACATGCATTACTCATGTAACCCATAAGGAATAGTTGTACCATTCTTGTTTCCATCATGACTTTTAACCATATCCTGAATATACACCTGTAAGGAAGCCCAGTTATCTTGTAAGGAGATGGACGGCATAGAAATTTAATAAAGGAGTATTTGAGGCAAGAGTTTTAATCTCTTAAAATTATTTTTAAATTTACTGGAATACTGAGAATGTAGGAGCATACTTAGGCTGTCGGTATATTTCTTCAGAGCAGTGAAGCTCCTTTCAATGCAACCTAAACTTCATCTTAATATCGTTTCAAATCTAATAACACCACCCCCATTTGGCCTAGATTTTATTTTAACTTCTTCCTCATCTCAACCAATCATCACTCTGGGAATGTTAAGTCACTTTTTTCATGTTAGATAACCTCGTGCAGTAGATTTAGGAATCTCTGCATACTGATGATGTTCCCTGGAAAGTTTGAGATTAACTCCTCATCAGTTTCATGTAAATGTTGAACAACATGAGGGAGAAGATGAAAGTCTTAATGTAATATTAATGTAATATTAATTGGTGTCCATGTCTAAGTTTTAACAGTACAGAGTAATCAATAGCACCATCTGGACTAAGCCAAATAAAAAGGAATGGAATTATTCTCTTCTCCCCCCCCCCCCAGTCCCCAAGCCAGTCAAACACTCACGAGGCCAAATCTTATCAGCTTTAGGAAGGTTATCATGGTTGAAATATAATAATGACATGTTGAATGTTTTTCAGGACAGTTGCATCATGCAGAATTAAGAAGCAACTATGATCTTGGCGTTGTATTGACAAAAAGGAGGAATCATCTTAACAGTAATCATTAAAGCGACCAGGAATAAAACAAGGACACCATTTTGAAATTTCGAAGTAATTATCTATTCAATTAGGAATAAGGGTTCTATGGCATACAAATGCCAGACATTTTTTTTTCATTAAGAGTGATTTTCTATAACAATGTTTAAAGGGAGAAGTATGGCATTTAAGAAGAAATTTGCTACTCTAAATTCCAGTGTTTTTAAACTGTAAACAGCCATGCTGAATAGGGATGGTGGGAAATGTAGCCAAACCAGGTTGAGGAAGGAATGAATAGTGGAAGAAAACCTGGTTTGATAAAATGCCATATACGAGAACAGCAATTTTATTGTTGTTATATATACTGCTTTTAGTCCCTGCATATTTCCCCCCCCCCCATTGACTGTAAGTTATTTATACAACAGTCTTCCCCTGCCTCTTCTAGTGTGTTTCTTGATAATCTTTTAACTTGAAATCTTGGGTCTTAGAAACAGGGCAGTACTCCATAATTGAATATTTTAAATTACCTAAGAGGTAAAGACTCTGCAATTCCTGAAATCTTCGGGAGCAAAAAAAAAGGGGGGAGTATAAAACTACTGAAAAATTTTAAAAATATGCAGAAAGCTGAGAAAAATTGATTCAGGCCTCCGAGATGGGAGATATCAGATTTTGGTATATTATCTTTAACCACAGGAAAGAGACTAGCCCTAAAGTACATGTTCCAATTATAGCTTCATGTTTATATCTAATCACTTTACGTTTCTGAAAGTTGTAATGTGGGGCTAAACAAATGTCTAGGCTACGGGTGTCAAACTCAGCATCATGTTGCTGTCATGTGATGCTTCATGATGTTTTTCCCCTTTGTGGAGCTAGAGTGGGTGTGGCCTGTGTGTGACTCATCCGGCCCGTGGGCCAGTTGTTGACACCCCTGGTCTAGGCACTGCACACAAAGCATTTCTCAAACCACTACAACTTCTAAATTGAAGTATACATTCACCAGAACAAAATGTACTGAAGATATAATCACATTAGAAGTTATATATAGTTATATTGTCAGGTCAGGAAAACTTCGCGAGTTGACATATATTTTATTTGGATTATTTGTTTTTAAAGGTTGGAGTACAGCTTCAAAACTTCATCCAGCTTTTGCTTGAAGAATCCGTCTTGAAACTTAAAGAGAGCCCCACACTATTTGGTCAAATATATTGCTCCTGTGAAACTGAAGAGGAAACCTATATCTGCATAAGAATAGTGCTAGAATTGAGTATTTGTGATAACTAAGTAAATTTTCAGTCATTAAACGATTCCAAAATTAGTTTATGCTTGCTCCTTCATTTTCATTTTTTATTTTGTGTGTTAGCATTAAAATAGTGATTTCTATATTACAGTTCATATTTTACAAATCCCATTATAGGAGTAGCCTTGGAAAAATGTAATTACTGTTTCCATTTTAGTCACAAGTTACTGCCTTGTGTCCCTAGCTCCCAAAATTGCTGTATCCAGCAAAGTGTCAGCCTTAAAGGAATAGGTTTGTGCTAGTGCAAGGATCTCTATAGAATAGAGTCCTTGGTGCTGAGCTTGGTTGTTTTGCTTACAGATGTTTCATTACCTATGTATTCATAGTGCTTAGAGTGTTGATGTGTTCAATGCCAACCTTAATGTTTGCATTGCCATTTAGCAGTTTAAGATTAAATATACTTGTATTTAATTTACCATTACTCTTTCTATTAGCTATTTTAATGCAGTGACACTAAAAATAAATAGCAGAAGATGAAAGCTGAAGTTTGACCAACAAAACTTTATTTTTTACACCCAAATAGGATTTATGTACATATTACATTTTTTATCTCACAACCAGTATAGAATAGATCAGGGCAATTTGGGGAGCATTGCATGGCCGGAGTTCAGCATAAATCTATAAATATAATCTGCCTTAAAAAAAATAGCCCAAATGTATCTGAAAAACTATTTTCTCCTGTACCTATTAAACCAAAAGAACAAAACACTACCCATCATTGCATTACTCTTGGTACAAATTTTGTTCATACGTTCTAAATGATCCATCCTAAATTTCTCTTATATTAAAACTTCTGCTCAGATAAATTAGTCACAGAAGTTCTTTATTAAGTTCTTTTTTTATAACAGCAATAGAAATTTATAGCTGGTTGTTTTTTTTATATAAACTTAAATATAAACATCAAAATCAGGGCAAAATGTGAGCATTTATACACAACCAAGATACTTGCTCTTAAAAACTATCATTCCACATTGTGGAAATGTTACGCTGAGTCTTACAAGTTGAATTACAGTCATTGACACAAATACAGCTATATATGTCTACAAAATAAATCTCACAATGTTTTAAAGCAGTGTATTTGCTACTTAATGGGAAATTTCACATGTAAATAGCATTCAAACAAAATAAAGTGAGATTAAACAACACTGAATGCACCAGGAATTCCATACTTCTCGAGACTCAAATGAGGAAGAGAGTCCAATAAATTGCATCATTCATTAAGTCACTGTAATTGCACTCTATAGGCAGCTATCAGCAGCTTAACCTGTAAGGAACAAAAAGTCACTGACAAAATCTTTCCATCTCCATGTAGGAAATACAGAAGAGAGAGCATACTAGCTTCTAAATAAATTCATACAGTATAACAGTATCTCATAAAATAGAGCATTTCATACATTCAATATATTTTAGAGGCATGTTTCTACACATTTTCATATGAAAAGATATTTTAGAAAAGCCCTGGGATATCTTTACTAGTGGTTTATAAATGGTCAGAATATGGATTACACTAGGCATTTCCTAACATTTTAGTAGGCTCAAAATTGCCTTGGGGATTATATATTCATTCCAATAATGCCCTTCATTTGCAGTTCTCACCTTTGCTGTTGGGGCTTCTGCTAAACGTATGAAGAGTTTGTTAAGGCCTTGAATAGGACTGAAGGAATAAATAAAGTGACTATCCTAAAATAAAGAGGAAAAAAGGAATGAATCCAGTTCACATGTGTAATAACTCTCTCACAAGCCAGGCAAAATATAAAAGCCCCCCCCCAAATATAATTTAATGCATGTTAGCTCACGTTCACCAATTAAGCCTGTTACCGATTTGCAAGGGAAAAGACCGAATGCCAACCATAAAAGCTACAGCACAATTAAAAAAACATTCAGCTTCTAGAAGGCAGATATAAAATAAAATAAAAAAAAACAGGAAAAGAAATCTTAAAATTAAACAAGTAATTTATTAAAGCACTAATCTATATGAACTTTAGACATAATCCAGTAATCCTTGCCTTAGTATTTTTAATCACTGGAAACCAACTTAAAAGGGTTAAAAGTGCCCAAAAGTAGGCATGAGGTTTGGCATGGGCACAGACTAGTGTTGTGGCTCGCCAGCGGCCAGCAGAGCTGGCAGCAGATTCAGACAGTGAGGTTGGGGAGGAACATGAGCCAGTCCTGGAGTCTGGGGAAGGCTTGGACAAGGGCTCTGCGCCAGAGGCAGAGAGGGGACCAAGGCCATCTGGTACTTATTTGCTGCCTTTGGAATCTGATATCAGTGAGGCAGAAGAACAGTGGGAGCCTGTTCCCAATGTGCGTGTGCAGAGCTACCAGAAGGCAAGAACAATTAAGAAAACAGGGTTGACTTGGGAGTAAGGCTTGGAGATGATTGGCTCCTCCCGTAAGACAAAAGAGGAGTGAACAGGATATGAGCTTTTGCAGGATGCAATTAGTTCATCTGGTCGGTTTAAGCTTTGAAAAGTTCTGTTTACTCTGCTAAGTTTGGCCTTGTTCTGCATTTGGCAATTAGGTCTCTGGCAGCATTCGAAGGGAGAGAAGGTGGCTGTTTATCAACATTCCCCCGAAGGACTGTGGCAACTCGAGCAGACGTATCGGGAACCTTCACAGACTGTTTGTGAAGCCTTGGGGACTGTTAATGACCATAATTGACAGCCATATAAATAAAAAAGGGTTTTTGAGACCAAGATTGTGATTTATGCTTTCTCGGGAAGCCTAGGTCAAAACTAGTAAGAGGAAATGGATGTGTAACACCCAGTAGAATAAGGCAGGGAGAGCATATGGCTGGACAAGGATTGGCATGAATGCCCTAACAGTTATTAGCCTAGCCACTCACCTGTAAGATCCGCTGGGTAAGCTGCTCTGTCTTGCCAGGTTGGCGGGCTCTGTTGGGCTGGGAGGGAGGGGAAAGGATGAGATGAAGGCAAAGGGTACCTCTCTATTCTCTACTCGGAGCCAAATAACAGGTACCAGCAAGTACCTTCAAGTACTGTCTGACTGTTTCTGGCTTATCTCCATCAACAGATCACTTGCAAAGTTTCTAAAGCAGGAGTGGGCAACCTTTCCCACCCCCCTCCGGTTGCAGGCCATATTGTAGGTAGGACTGAAGCAAGCAGTAGGCAGGGCCAGAGCCAAAAGGGAATGGCAAGGGAACATCCATATGCTCTCTGACCATCCTTCTCCTGCAGACACCTTCCTTTTCCTCTGTGTCTCCCAACTGCAGGGTGGGACAGACAGAACTCTCTTGCACAGATTCTGAAACTAGGTCAAAGGCGATGCAAAATTTGCCCAAGGACTACAGTTTGCCCATCCCTGCTCTAAATGTATTCTGTCTATCCCACACACAAGTATATAGCATATTTAACTGTACATTGCTAAATAAAACTGCCATCTACTATTATACTAGTTTCTCTGCAAGATCTATTAAAGGTAGACCAGAGAGGTTTTTTTTTAATAGGAAGGAAAATTTACTTGGTATTGCATACCAAATTCCATCCCTTTCTTGCAGAAAAATAGTTAAGATTTAAGCTACTCAGCAAAAAAAATAAGGGTAGTAAATCCAGTCTCGCCAGTTAAAGAACATGCAAACTTTCATATACTGTATGTCGAAAATCGTTACTAGCTGATTATTAAACTAAATGAGAATGAGAAGGGAAGCAATGACAAACCCTGATGCTGGAAAGCAAAGAGCTACAGCTTGTAGCCTTAAGGTGAAATCTAGGGCTTATGTAACAAAGTTAAATAAAAGACTACTGCCTGTCATGTGCAAAATAAACAGGCACAATAAATAATTGCTGTATAAAAAAAGATTGAATCTATGTGATGGGCATATGTGCACAAATATGCTTGTTTGGTATTTGCTGGGTGGGGAGAAAAAGAGCTACTGAGTACGCTTAGGGCACCGGTCAATAATGATTACCAAAAATGTAGATACAATTAATATTTTGACCAATAAGCACAATTATTTAACTTTGATGATCGTCCATATCCCATTCTGAAATTGTTTTAGGTCCTAAGCAAAGAAAGATTTATTATATAATAGCAGGAGTGATACATTCTTCTTGGAATGATAAAGGTTCACAGCAAAAAATGTAAACTGTTGCCTTTAGTGGGCCCATAAATATACCCTGTTTTCCCAAAAATAAGACAGGGTGTTATTTTCTTTTGACTCCCAAAATAAGTGCTTGGCCTTATTTTTGGGGAGGTTTTATTATTTTTGAGGTGTAGGAGGTGGCAAGCGTGATCACTTCATGGCTGCTGTTGTGTTGCAATATTTTTGGGGAGGGCTTATTTCAGCGCATGTGCTCAAAAGCCCGATTGGGCTTATTATCCAGGGAGGTCTTATTTTCAGGGAAACAGGGTAGATATAACCACGAAATAAACCATGTTTAAACTATTTATAGATCTATATATGCAAACAGTAGACAGGCAAATCTTTCACAGGAAACAGGAGATATAAAGGATTGAAACCGAGAATATTTGTGTGCAAAATATGAATTCAAATAGATTTTCCAAATTTTCAAAAACCTGAAGGTATTGCCCATAATACAAGATAAAGTTTAAAATGAGTCTTGATTTCACTGTTAAAAGGATGAATTGTTAACTCTTAGAAATAAAAAAAAACCATACATCTCTAAAGATGATATAAGTAACCAAAGCGATGAAAAAAATTACCAAAAACACAGGGAGCTGGAATTTGTCATTCAAAACCACAGCTTGCACACTGCATGGTCCACAAAGCCGAGCAATGACATCGTTCCCCAAAAAGTTTGCGTGGAAAATGAATAAAAGTATCCCAGATCCTGTGGAAAAACAATGAACACTCATTTCGAGAGCATACAAGAATAATAAACTGCCATCTCTCTATGAAAAAGTGATTAACCAATTATAAACTAGTTTTTAATACACAAATAGATGGCAGCTTATATTATACCTTGAATATTAAAAAGTAGCTATACAGATTGTATTTCAAAGTTCTTAAGCCCTTCTTTCATAACAAATGCCCAAGTCTGATTCAGAAAGATAGTAAATGTTTACAAAAACATGAATTGATTTGGGACTCTTAAAGACCAATTTCTTTTTACATTTTGTATGTAGGATCATTAAATAAAGAACTCATTAGGATACAATTCTAATGTAAAGTATTGTTAAATAAAATCAGATATTTTATCTTTGGAAAATCCAATTTTTAGGATTATAATTCTGAAAAAAATCTTACCTGTTTTTTCTCTCATAATACAGTTTCTATTCACTTGGAAGATTAGCACTTAGAAATAGCACTTATATACCACTTTATAGTGCTTTACAGCCTTCTCTAAGCGGTTTTACAGAGGTAGCATATTGCCCCCCCAACAATCTGGGTCCTCATTTTAACCACTTCAGAAGGATGGAAGGCTGAGTCAACCTTGAGCCTGGTGGGATTTGAACGACCAAATGGCAGGCAGCCAGTAATCAGCAGAAGTGGCCTTCAGTACTGTATTCTTAACCACTGCGCCGAGGTTCGTTCAGATTAACTTGAGATTCAAATTAACTTAACACCACTATTAAATATACTATATTGTCTCTCTCTCTCAAAAAAAAATTCTAAGCAATATAACCTGTCAATACTTTTTTTTTAAATGCCACCTATTATCATTAACGTATTATTTTAGTTTCACATGTTTTATTTGAATATCCCAATTGGCTGAGAGCCATAAGGTGGATATCACACTTAAATATCTGGATTTTCATTTCACTATTTGATCAAACTTGTCTTCCAATACAACCTTCAGGCACATTCTGTGGGGCCATATAGGTGAATTCTGAAGAGTAATCTGGTCCCTCACAAAGCAGATGACACGCAATATCAAATATTGGTTCCATCAAACTAAGACGGGCTTCAAAGTAATCCCTGATGGCCTCTTCTGCCACTCGGGTTAGCCTAAAATCAAGCAAAATTAGAACTTGTAATTGTTGTACTAGAAAAAGAGCCATAGTTTACTCTCAACGAGTAATATTTTCCCAGTTGATGACCTCCTTCTATTCACAGAGGATCCCAAATATCAATAAAAAGAAAGAACAAAGAATGGCAGAGAAAAACAGAAAAAATGTGTGCAGGAGCCCTCTCTCCCTCCCACTGTTCAGATTGCTAGAGCCACTACTGTAAATCCAATCTACTTCTGGATTCAGTATTTAGAACTGAATTGCATTTATTTCCCCAAATTCTAAAGCCTTTGTTCTCAAAGAGATGAAATTGAAACTTTTTATAAGCTAAATCTTTTTCTTTCATTTACTGCTTATAAAAATAATTATGCATAAATTAACAAAAGCAATAAGCAATAAAGATGGCTAGAAAAATAACTTCAATAAAAGTCCCCGACTCAAACAGACCCACTAATTCATTTTTAAAGAATCTTTTCTGCACAGTAGCCTCCCCTCTATATAGCAGAGAAGCAAAAGTTCTCTCCTACCATATTTCTCTTAGGCTTTTTATTAATGTAAAAGGCCATTCTTCCTCTTTATTTTCCAGAAACTGAATATATTTTAATCATGTGATCATTAAGCAGAGTGCTATTTACCCTGCCCACTGAGACTCTGGATTTACAATACAATACAATACAATAACAGAGTTGGAAGGGACCTTGGAGATCTTCTAGTCCAACCTCCCGCCCAGGCAGGAAACCCTAGTCCAGCGATGGCGAATCTTTTTTGGCTTGCGTGCCATAAGTGGGGGGAACGCAGGGGGGGTCATGTGGGGGGCGTGCCGCACCCATAATGCAATGCGACCCCTACCCCCACCCCCAGTGTGCATGCACACACTACAGGTGCTCCCCCCATTTTTTGCATGCTTTTTTTGCCCTCCCCAGGCTCCAGAGGCTTTATAGGAGCCCGGGGAGGGCGAAAACAGCCTCCCCTGCCCCCCACTCCCCGGATGCCCTCCGGAGGCTTCAGGGACTTCAGGAGGCTTCCCTGAAGCCTCCAGAGCAGTCAAAATGACCCTCCGAGCAAACCAGAAGTGACTTCCAGTTTGGTCGGAGGGTCGTTTTGAGAGCTCCGAAGGCTTCAGGGACCTTCAGGAGGCTTCCCTGAAGCCTCCGGAGCAGTCAAAACGACGCTCCGAGCATTCCCGAACTTCCGGTTTGCCCATAAGGCCAGTTTTCTGCGCACTGGAGGCTTCACAGAAGCTCATGAAGCCTCCGGAGGGCCTTCAGGGTGGGGCAGGGGAGCCTCTTTTCGCCCTCCTCAGGCTCCTATAAAGCCTCTGGAGCCTGGGGAGGGCTAAAAATGGCTTTAAAAAAGGGTGAACTCAGCTGGCCAGCGCACGCATGCACGCTGGCCAGCTGACAGGGCAGCACCTTGCATGCCCTGAGAAATGGCTCCATGTGCCACTTGTGGCACGCATGCCATAGGTTCACCATCACTGCCCTATACCATTCCAGACAAATGGCTATCCAACATCTTCTTAAAGACTTCCAGTGTTGGGGCATTCACAACTTCTGGAGGCAAGTTGTTCCACTGATTAATTGTTCTAGCTCTCAGAAAATTTCTCTCACTTCTAAGTTCTTCTCTCCTTGATTAGTTTCCACTAATCCACTAATTAAACTATCAAAGCTGAATTCCACAGAGAAAGCATGGATAGAGTTAGTCTTCTTTTCAGCTATTGTTAATGTGATATTTTTATTGCATTCTGGAAAGTTTGGTTGACATAATTTTAATTTTGTAATACTCATTGCAATATATAAATATGTTATTTGAACTTTTTTTTTTTTTTTTTAAAGAAAAAATAAATAAAAGTTCAAATAAATATGTTAAACACCATAAATGTACTAATTAAATTGAGATTTTAAAAATTAAACAAGAGGCTTTATGAGAAAAAAAATCTTCATATAAAAGTGCAAAGCCTGGATAAAACCACCTAATAATAATTATTAAAAATGTAATTAAAATAATTTGTTACATATTTATTATTACTTATTTATAAGAAGACAGGTACATATTTATTCATTCTCAAGAAAAAAGTACTGAAGCAAGTATAAATTTAAAAAAATAACTTTAGGATTTTCGCATTTGAAATCTAATCCAATTTTGGCTTGCATAAAACAATGTTGAAAATCCTTCAAACTTGAAGGGGCCTAAAACTCCCTCACAGGCAGAAGCTATTAATAAAGCTAACAGTCAGGAAAATAAGCATGAAAGGAATAATCTAACTAAGCATTATATTAAAATAATTTTAAGAAATAAAATCTTCCACTAAAAAAAATCTTGACATCAACTTTTCCCAATTCACTAAGAAAATCAAAGCACCTTCAATGCAAGGACTTACATAGCCAGGTGACTCCTGATGAGTTCAGATACTGATAAATTATTACACTGTTTCGCAAAGTGAAGAGCATTGCTCTGATGCTTTGATGAAATATTGCAATCCGCTCCATTTTCAATCATAAGACGGACGATATCGTAATTTCCTCTCTTACAAGCCTACATGTGAGAGTTTACCAAGAGATATTATGAAAAGGCAATTAAAGCACATGCATATTTTGGGGTGGATGCTAGTAGCACTGGATTTCATAGATTTACTGGGTTCTGGGCCTGGAAATAATTCAGCCACTACAGTAACACAAAATGCAGTGGCCCAGGCAGAAATAGATACATCCTGATATACTTGGGCAAACCCTTTGCTCTAGGAGCTGCACTGGTTGCCTGTTAGCTTCTGGGTGTGCTACAATACACTGGTTGTCTCCTTTAAAGGCCCTACACATTTCCAGACCAGGTTTACTAAGGGACCATCTTCTCCCACGTTCATCTGTCCATAAGTTAGATCACACAGGATCAATTCCCTCAAGTCTGAGCTTAAGTTAACAAACATTAACGCAGTGCAACAAGCAAGTCCATAATCTTCAACACATGTTTTCATCACATTACAGTTCATTATCATATTTGTTTTATTCTCAAATGTGAACATTTCTTGTACTTATGAATTAGCATTTATTCAATTTGTGTCTGAATTAAATTTGTGACTAATGTATTAGCATTTTAAAAGAAAATAACTTGTCTAGATGAAAATATATCCAGATTTACCATTGTTTTTCAAGTTTACTCAAGTTAACAACAAATACCTTCATTAGTGCAGTTTCACCATTCTTTTGCTGCACATTCACATGTGCACCAGCTTCCAAGAGAAGGGCTGCAGTTGTTAGATTGTTCTACAAAAACAAAATGATTCACATATGAATATTTTGACGATAAGAGGACAGAAAATAATGACGAATAATGAATAATGGTTTATATTTATTATATTTACATTTGCATTTTCTTTCAAAGTGGAACTCAAAGTAACCAGCAATTCCTTTCCTATTTGTAAAAGGAGCACCCCTTTCTTTGCAGCAATGCTATCTAGATCAGGGTCCCACTTCCAAGCCATGGCCTATTTGGAACTGGGCCACGCAAGTCGCTGGCCAATGTGTGCGCAGCTCAACTTGCGGACTGATGCGCACTTGCGCATGTCAGTCTGCATGCACATGTATGCCTGCCAGCCTGTCACTTGTGCACTGTCCTAGTTCTCTTCTCCCTGACGCTGAGCTTGTCGATCAGAAAGCTCAGCAGTTTGGCGGTTCAAATCCCTACTGCTGCGTAATGGCGTGAGCTCCCGTTACTTGTCCCAGCTTCTGCCAACCTAGCACTTCGAAAGCATGTAAAAATGCAAGTAGAAAAATAGGAACCACCTTTGGTGGGAAGATAACAGCGCTCTGTGCACCTTTGGCGTTTAGTCATGCCGGCCACATCATCACAGAGACGTCTTTGGACAGTGCTGGCTTTTCAGCTTTGAAATGGAGATAAGCACTGCCCCCTAGAATCGGGAATAGCTAGCACATATTGCGAGGGGAACCTTTACCTTTATCTTAGCATGGTACTACTTTCTTGATAAAGTGGTCAAATTTAAGAAAAATTAGACCAATTAATTAATGAAATGGTTTGCCTTCAAAAGTTGTGGGTGCTCCATCGCTGGAGGTTTTTAAGAAGAGATTGGACAATCACTTGTCTGAAATGAGATAAGCAATGCTGCTTGAGCAGCGGGTTGGACTAAAAGACCTCCAAGGTCCCTTCCAATTCTGTTAATTCTGTTAAAAAGGTAAATATTGCAGAAAGTATGTGACATAATAGTGAAACTATCATAGAATGTGCCACCAAACAACACATAAAAGACAACTAGATCAGTATACACTACACATACAAATTACTCTCTGTTCCTTCAAAGCAGATTTTTGCCACTCATTTCAAGAATGTCTTACTTACAACTATAATTAAATCCCGTATGAATTGTTGCTAGCCCAATCACTACATATAAGAAACATGCTACACATTTCCATGACTATTTAAATAGTATTATGTCTTGAAGCAAGATAATATTCTTGAGAGCACCTATGAGTTTGGCTTACTATGGAAAAGCAGTAGAAAAAGAGATCAACGGTAGAGTTGAACCAATAATCTAAGACAGGGGTGTCAAACTCAATTTCATTGAGAGTTGCATCAGGGTTGTGTTTAACTTGGGGGGAGCTGGAGTGGGAATGGCCAGCTCAATGTCAGGGGTGCCTGTGGTGGCCCAATTGCTTTGCCAGTGAAAATTGGTTCCCAAGCTCTGTTTTTGTCTGCGACAGACTCCTGCAACCCTGTGCCAGTAAAGGCACTGCGGGGCCAGTCTTTCGCTGCTTCCAGGGCAGCCCCGCGGGTGAGATCTTCCCTAAAAGCCAAGTTCAACTAGCATAATTTTAGAGGAAAGAATAAACATAAAAAAGGCAGAAGGAAACAGACCTTTTCAGCTGCATGAATCAATGCCGTAGTGCCGTTCTTTTGTCTGCAATTAACTTTAGCTCCTTTCCGGATAAGAAGTCGAAGAATGTCATCGTGACCTCCTGCGGCAGCCAGCATCACCAGAGTCATTCCACTCGAATCCTGCAACAGTGATTTATAATAGTCAGTTATCAATAAAAAAAAACTTTTCTAAAGAAGTAACTTGGATTAATGAAGAACAGATGTACAACGTGGTTACTACAAAGATAACAGAAAATTAACGGTGCTGAATCTGAAGAAAACTTCTCACTACAGTATTCTGCTGTTAAGTAAATTGACTACATACAGCATATTCACAAGCATTATACAAGTAGAAAAATAATCATATTTTCCATATTCCTGAATTCAGAAGAGATATTTTGTGCTGTGTTAAGAGTAAACAGGAAAAACTTTGCTTGGATAATATTTATCATTTTGATATGTCCATTTTCCATGCTAAAATGTATTTTTAAATAAAAATACGCTGGCTGGTTACATTGGAGTAATTTTTCAGATGAGTAATATTTTTTATTAATACAACTGATATACAAATTTGTTAAAGTAATAAATCATGAAGCAGTCATACTGAAGTAAAGCCTACTCTATGTAGTGTAAATACAAATAGATTTGTGTTCTAGAAATCATAATCTAAACATTATGAAACACATTATCTATGATCCCGTATCTTTAAATTGTATACTTCAGAAGATTAAATTCCTATTGTATGATTATAAAAAATAAATAACATACTCTATTGAAACATACCTCCTGATCAAGATTATATTCTTCGTTTGAATTAAGCGCCATCTTTACCATAGTATAGTTCCCATTTTTAACAGCATCTCGCAGCTGAACTAGAAAAAAAGCATTCAACAGGAATTAATATGTTTAAGAAATGGAGATATGCAGCTGTTCAGTCTCTGCGTGTTACTCACCTGATGATATCACATCATTTGTCAAGCGTTCTTCATCTTCTCCATCAAGATGTTTCTGAAAGTCCTCTAGTGACAGCCATTCTAATTGCATGTCCATACCTAAACTCATGGTCTGTTGCCTTGTATCTATCGTGTTTGGATTTGTAGAAGAAAGGAAAAAAAGTTAAATCTTCCCACCATCAACTCAATAATCTCTGCAGACATCCTTCCTTCTCACTACTGGTGTACAAGAACCACTTTGAATTTTGAGGGCAGAATAGCTATTTCAAACCCTTTGAAAAATTGAATCTGACACACATCCTAAACAATTGAAACAGTTTGTAAGCCACTTGTCTCATTCTCAAAAACATTGTTCTGAATTTGAAAGGAAGTGTTTTATAGATGAAATAGTTTGAACTCACATTCTGCTTATTATCTCTGTAAATTCAATTATAAAATTCGCAGTATTTGAATCCTCTGTGAAATAAATATAGCTCAAACATGCTAGAGTCAGATTTAGTGATAAATCTATGTATATTGTATTTCCTAATGGACGTATTTATTTTTGGATATACTTGGATGTGTATATCTATTGATCATAACATTTTTTAGCACTATTGATCCAGGATTGAGATACTTTATGCCTTCCTCCATAATCTCAAAAAACTGCATTGATCCTTAATCAAGTTAGAAATTCTAAAAAATTCCACACGCTGTTGTTGTCTACTAATGAAACCTTTTCTCAATAGTATTAAAAATATACATAAAGGTCTATAGGGGACTTTCATCTAGCTCTAGGGCAGCAGCCGCCAACTTGGCGGATTGGCAGAGACAGGGAGAGGGGATGGTTTTGTGTGTGCGAGCCGCTTTCATAAATGTAGCTTCACACACACATGCAGTACTCACTCACCTCTTCTGCAGCCTGGTTCCTAACAGGCTGCGGCCCAGGACTGGGCTGTGGTCAGAGGATTGGGGAACCGTTCCAGGCAACATTTAACTTACAAATGATACTTAATGCAATGGAGAGTGGATACTGAGCTTCCAAGAATTAAATAGATAAGGATTCTTCAAAGGTCACTTTAAGACCATTATCCTGGACCCCTTGCCTATTTGTGGATCACAGTATAGTCACCTGAAATGAGCTTTTGTCCTCAGTAGCACATAATTAACTTACCAGAACTGTCCTCAGTTATATCGTGATCACCCTCTGCTGCAATGTATGCCCAAGTATCGGTCTCATCTCTGCTGGTCCTACTATGGACTTGCTTATCTTTTAATCTAAATTCATCTGTGGATCTAGACTCATGCGCTGGCTCCTCTTTTTTTCGACTGTCCAAATACTCATTTTTTTCTTCCGAAGAGATGCTAAATACATCAAATGCACTCCTGATCTCTTTAAAACCTAGAACAAAGCAAATAATTATTTTGTGGACTATATAGCAAGAGTGGGATTCAATGATTACTTTTAAGGTTAATATGATACAATTTCTATGTAAAAGTTGGAATCACCTTTCTTTACAATATGCATCTACAAAAGCCTTGCAGAGGGCAAGGGAATTTTAAGTTTTTGAAAGATCTTCCATGATTCATTAGAACTGGGAAAAACTAGCAAAACATCACTTTACAGATTTTTAATAGGAACACTTGTTACATAGAGTCTCCTCCTAGCGTGGCATCCTTTTTCCTCTACCTGTCCTAACTGAAATCCCTATCAATTGTGGAGCCACAGCAGAGGGATGAAAGAGCCACATGCTACTCCAGAGCTGTGGGTTGCCGACCTCTGGACTAGGGAAGAGGAAAGAGGCAGATAGAGAATGCTTCTTTCTGTGACATGCCTCTGTGCATGAAACCCTTGCTTCTGGAGATCTGAAAAGCATGTTCCCGTAATTCATTCAGGACAGCAATCAAAGCAAAAGTTTTTCATATGATCTAGTATTTGAAGAGTTCTACTGATGCTTTGGTCCAGCATATGAGTCCGTGCCTTAGAATATTTTAAACCATTTCTAGATGATTTAGTTCTTCAAATCATTGCATAGATAGATTTAATTATAAAACTTTAACATCTCAAATACGCTACTTGCAAAGTTGTTTTCATCAAGCTAACATCTTAATCAATTTTTCAGCCTACTAGGAACTGGAACTGAAATGCCATGCAACAATTTTGCTAAGTTTAAGCAGTTTAGAATATTAGACAAGAATATCCGGCATAAATCAAGATTTAAATATCTATAACAGGAGAGGTGAAAGCAGATTTATCTACATGGATTTACACCCAAAATAGCCTTTATACATTATCAGCAATTAAATTAAGATGTAGCTCATCTCTATCTGAACAGACATTTATCTTTTCACAAAGTGTAGAAACAAATTTATCAGTTTAATGTGTGCATCATACTATATTTTGGTGGGCAGCCTTTAAAAGTCAAATTCACACAATGATTCCTACTTCTTTTCTATCAGTAACATTCAGACAATCTTTTTCATTCGACATGGTCTTCTGAACCATTGTAAAGCATTTGTGATGTAATACCACACCAAAGACCACTTGCTTGCTCCTCTGCATTCACCTACATTTCAATTCAACCCATGAGAATCAAACATTAGTGCCAAATATGTAATCATGATGGAAAAACCATCAGGTTTTCAACAATAGTACATATTGTACCATAAAGACTGAAACAAGATTACACTGGTATTCCCCAAATTTTTTTTATAATTTATTATTTCAGCCTTACTTTTAAACTGCCTTTGCTCTTTTCTGTTTTTTTCTTCCTTTTCAGAGTCTAATTTCTTCTGGAGTTTTTCTTTTATTTCACTTTTTTTTGTTTCCTTTTCCTAGAAATGAAAAATAAACATAAACAAGAGTGTTCTGGATGCAGATGGCAACAAAAGCTAACACAAAATATATAAACTTGTTTTTCTGTTCAATTTATTACAAAAGTATTAAGAATTGGCATTAATTTCCATATAGCCTAAAGAAGAGCAAAACATAGTGAAACTAATGGTTAATCAGTTACAGAGCAAAACTATAAATGCATGGACATAAGGGCAATTTAAAGCACACTAAAATGAATGTGAAGTCCAGTATATTAAAAAAATATTTTGATGTGTAAGAGACATTAGACATAGGCAACAGTATTTTCTTCGGCATTTAAGTACATACCTTCATTATAAAAGCAGCTTTCTGTCTTTGGAATAGAATGGAATGAAGTACACTCAGAAAATTCAATTTCCCAAACCTTTGGACACATACGTATTGCACTGGATTTTGTCTAAAGTACTTTCAGTTCTATAACAAACTAGATAACTTGTGACCCAATGGGTCATCATTTCAGAGATATTTCCTTATCAGAACAGAATGACCAGAGCTGGGCAAAACCTCCAAAGAAAGAGTGGGAGCAGGAGCAACTTCCAAGTCGGCTTCCTCATTTCCTTCCTTTTTCCTCCCTCTCTCCCTCCCCCTACATGGCTGCTATGGGGGGGGGGAGGTGGAGGGAGAGAAGGGTGCACAAGTGGCTGGCATGAGTGAATACTAAGGGAGGCTGCGCAGGTAGGTAGGCTTACCCAAGCAACTTGCAATCTTCCCTGCCAGCTTCCCCATTGATTTTCTCCCCACAAACAAAGCCTTTGCTAATGGAAGGTGGTAGGAAGGTTCAGCAACCATGGTCCACTTTCAAGTTCTTACCAGTTTCTCCAATAACTTATGAGCAGCTTGTCAGCAACTGTTGAAAATGAGGTTCACATGACTGTGGGAATGCTGAAGTAATATAATTCCCCCAAACTTCATATCCATGGGGGTCATGGGTCACAGCATATTATTAAAATAGACCATTTAAGTTACCTTGGTTCAGTAATTGCTGCCCTATGTCTTACAATTTCACCCAACTGATGGTTACAAACAGACAGGAGAATTCTAATAGTATATAATCAGTGGATTTCATTTAAAAAATGTTAACTAACTCACAGGTAAATCACACAAGCTGGTAACTGAACCCTTTTACTCATAAAGGAATAAATAGTAAGTGAATGCAGATTTAGCCCTTAGAGAAGACTTTACTTGAGTAAAAATAGCAGAATCATTTCAACCAAGTCTTACACAGCAAGTCTGATTATCTTGCATTAATCAAATTGCTTTTGAGATTACTTGCATAATCTGGGAAGTGGAAATAGTATAAATATGGCAGAATACACAGAACAGATAGGATAGGAAATTTAGGTGCTATTTCAATTCAAACTGCCAGAAAATGATTTATTTTGACTCTTAACAACACTAAAAGCAGGGGGAGATGAAAGATGAAAGGAAATGCCTAGAAAAGAAAAAACGAAGTTGCTGGTACACATGATGAAATGAAGATTTTGATTTTTTTTTTTAAAAAAACAAGGTTTGGTAAATATATCCTAAGCCTGAGTCATCCAATACTGATTACCTTAGGTAAAATGCCTCTTTCCTTTGGGATTTCTTCAACATTCAGTTCAATTTTGGAGAGATTCTTCTTGCCAACCATGCTCCCTCCTTTACTGCATTCCATGTCCATGATAAATTTTTCAAAAAGATTCTCCCCTAGAGAATGCTGAGAAGACTTCTCTTTCATTTTCTCCTCATCACTTCTCCAGTGTATATTCTTTTCTTTGCTTTCAGGAACGGCTGCCTTTTGAAGCACATTCCCACCGTATGATTGAACTGGCTTGGCCTCTTTGCTTTTCCATTTGGTGTTATTGCTCCCCTCGCCTCCTGTATCATTGGGCCTGCACCCTCGTTCATCAACTGACAATTTCAAAGGCTTCTGTGCTGGAGCAGATATAAATGGCCTCTTATTTTCGAGCCCAGGAGCAGCTTTGGTCATCTCTGGAGTCTTCTGCTTTTTCTGGGTGCTCTTCTTTTCTAAATGTTTATCTACTCTTCTGTTTTCGTCTAACTCCACAGACTTTTTGCGTTTCTTTTTCTTCTTTTTAACTCTTATTTCAGAACTGTCGTCTGTGCTTGAAGTACTATCAGGCTGATGAACTGAAACCTCTTCTGACCAGTATTTGCCAGAAGGCGTCTTGGGTTTCTCCTCACTGCTGTCAGAGTCTAAATCTTCACTTTCAAAATCTGCAGCTTGAGAAAAAGAATCATCGTGCATGCTAGATTCACCGACTAAATGATTAACACTGTGCTTTCCCTTTTGCATATGCTTATTTTCTTTGCTCTCCTCTTTCATTTTTTTCTTTCCATCTTTGCTTTCTTTTCTTTTACTGTTATCTTTTATATCATCTCGCCTTTGTTTTTTGGAATCTTTAATCTCGTCTTTTGACTCCGAAGTCCTTTTCTTTGGTTTTGAATCTGAAGCCAGGCTGTCAGAAGAATTTTCACAATCTAGAAATGGTTTTTCTTTAACTTTGGCCAGTTTATTTTTTTTCTTTTGCATTTCATCTTGGTTTTTATCTTCTTTGTCTTTAGATTTTTTCTTTTTCTTCTTTGGCGATCGGTCTTCTTTTGTATCACTTTGCCAATCACTATCTGCTTCAGAATCTGCTTCAAAAAGATCATCATTTAAAGGCAGTTTCTACAAAAGGGAGAAAAAGAAGGGACACTTAAAAACATTGAATATAGAATAGACTAGGATAGAATCAGATAGGATAGAGGATAGAATAGGACAGGATAGCATAGGATCTTACAGTAACATTAGTGTATTCAAAAAGGGTTTCAAATTTGATCTTTACATGGAGGAAGATAAAATAAGGGATCTGAGATCAAATTATCTGTCTATTTTCTCCAAGATTTTATTTAAAAACTTTTTTCCTTTGACCAATCATATACACATTATTGAAGGCTTCTTTTATTTTATGCGAGTTGCCACATGGCTAAGGGAAGTTATCATTCAATTAACTCCAGTAAAAAGTCCAAACTGCATCCACCTGTTGATATTAAAAGTTTTTGGACCGAAACACTAATATTTTTGCACAACATAAATATCACATTTAAAATTACTAATATTAAAAACCAAAAGTATAATAAAAAAGAGCAATTAAATCATTTCAATAATTGCAGCATATTAAAAATAAGCACAGTGTTTTTTTTTTTTTGTTAGAAGCAGTTTGGAATGCATTATACGATTTCATTGAAGGCCGCATTAGGGTTGTTTGATCTTGTGGGAAGGGGTTGTGTGGCCAGCTCGATGTCACTCATATCGGGAGTGCCTGTGGTGGACCAAGTGCTCTGCCAGAGAAAACAGATGTCAGGAGGGTGGCATGTGGCCCTCCCAAGCTCCGTTTTCGCTGGCAGAGGCACTGCGGGCCACTCCCTCGCTGGCTTCAGGGCAGCCCCGCAGGCCAGATGTAGTCCATGAGCCTTGAGTTTGACACCCCTGCATTATACCTTTCTAAAGGAAAAGAGCAGGGATACAATTCTGAACATAGGCGGCACCAGCAAAAAGCTCTGCCTGTTATTTTACCTAGCATCACCATCTAAGCCAGTGGTCCCCAACCTTTTTATCGCCGCGGACCAGTCAGCCTTTGATAATTTTACCGTGGCCCGCTGAGCGCGCGCAGGGGTGAGGGGGGCGTTGTTCGCGATGACACATTGATTGTTTATATATCAGATTGTTTTGATTAAACAACTTTTATTTTATTGTATTAAACATGCCATACTAGGGCCTAGTATCAATGTTTGATACTGATCTGGCTGGGTAACTTTAGCCCATTCACTCTATCTAAGCCCCCCCACCTCACAAGGTTGTCGTGGGGGAAATAGGGGGTGGGAGTATTAGGTATCTTCACTACCATATATAAAAGGAGATACTATCTTAAATAACAAAGTGGGCCCCCACCTCCAAAATATACTAAAAGAAAAAAGATTCCATGTGCTCAACTAATTTTTTTTTAAATCATCACTATATTATGGACTACAGACATATATATATACATACATACATACATACATGCATATATACATACCGTACATATGTACGTACGTATATATATAATGTCCAAATAACAGGAAAAGCGCTTCAAGGACCAAAGTATATTCCTTTTTTGCAGCCTTAAGAGAACTCTCGTTTTTTGAGGCTCAGAACCAGGCATTCTCGTGGGCTGCAAAAAGGAAACGCGACCCGGGAGCGCAGCCTCCAAGAGTCCATATCGCCAATAACTACGCGTGGGGGGAAAGGAAATGTGTTTTGTGAGGAAGAGAAAGAGCGCGCTTCACCGATGCCCGTTGGCGAAATTTTGGAAGAGAGGCAAGAGACTTCAGGCACCGAGCCCCCACCCCTGGCTGCGGCAACTGGAGCGGGCGGGAGGCAGGGAAGGGGTGGGCAAGACCACCGCTTTTCCACCGTGCGCTGCAATAGTGGCAGCGGTGGCCTGAATCTGGCGACTGCCCCTCACCACCTCAGGCTGCGCTCATACCCTCCCCTTTCCTGCGCTACCGTTAGACTCCTCTCAGCCCCCCACCCACGCCCGCGGAGGGCGCACGCGCGCCAAAATCGCGCACCCCCATCTCCCCTCAAAAGACCCCCCCCCCGCCCTCGGCTGCCCGACGTTCTCTCTCTCTCTCTCTCTCTCTACCTCTCCCGCCGTTCCTTCTCACAAGCCAAGGCCGGGCGGGGAAGCGCCGCCTCCGTCCCGGGCGCGCCGCCCCTCCCTGGGCAACTCGGAGATGACTGAGCCGCTTTTTCTCCGGCTGCGCGGCCCGGTGCCAGGTACTCCACGGCCCGGCACCGGTCCGCGGACCGGGGGTTGGGGACCACTGATCTAAGCAACCAGAATTTCCATTCCTCTTTCAGTGTGTGAGTAGGGTTATAGACTGCCCCTTAAGCAGCTTGATTCCAAACAATAAAGTCAGTTTAAACTCAATATCAGCATTTTAAACTGGATCTGAAAACCAAAGCAGCCAAAGTATAAAATTGATATAACATTGCTAGAATATCTAGTAAGCTGATAAGATTTCAATTATGGAGTCCTTGAAGCTCTGAGTTAAAATTGTTTGCTTATAGAGATTTACTAGTTGATTAGATATCATCTTTGCTGGTGAGTATGAGATTTGCTCTCTGTTCATGTACAACACAATTCAAACCCTGCTAATGTCCCCCCCCCCACTTTAGTAGTTCCTTGAATTAGGTTATTGTTTTCTCTTTGATGTCAATTAATTTGCCTTTTAGTGTGTTGTTTTAAATGAATAAATAATTATGGGCATTATCCAATCCTCTTTATAATGATTGGAGTTTACTTACACTGAAGAAAATCTGTACATTAAATAAAGGACAAAATAAATCAAGATGACCAAATGAATTCTCCTTTTCACAAGTCCAAGGAAATAATGTCTGAAATGTTGTCTGAATCCCAATGAGACCAATATAATTTAACAGATTACTGTCTATAATTTAAGATAGCCTGATTAATTTTTCTATTAATAAAAATCATTTTACCAATTTAATTTTGTAAAATTTTGGTTTCAATGGAAATATTTTTACAACCAATATCATACAGCAGTGGTCCCCAACCTTTTTATCGCCGCGGACCAGTCAGCCTTTGATAATTTTACCGTGGCCCGCTGAGCGCGCGCAGGGGTGAGGGGGGCGTTGTTCGCGATGACACATTGATTGTTTATATATCAGATTGTTTTGATTAAACAACTTTTATTTTATTGTATTAAACATGCCATACTAGGGCCTAGTATCAATGTTTGATACTGATCTGGCTGGGTAACTTTAGCCCATTCACTCTATCTAAGCCCCCCCACCTCACAAGGTTGTCGTGGGGGAAATAGGGGGTGGGAGTATTAGGTATCTTCACTACCATATATAAAAGGAGATACTATCTTAAATAACAAAGTGGGCCCCCACCTCCAAAATATACTAAAAGAAAAAAGATTCCATGTGCTCAACTAATTTTTTTTTAAATCATCACTATATTATGGACTACAGACATATATATATACATACATACATACATACATACATGCATATATACATACCGTACATATGTACGTACGTATATATATAATGTCCAAATAACAGGAAAAGCGCTTCAAGGACCAAAGTATATTCCTTTTTTGCAGCCTTAAGAGAACTCTCGTTTTTTGAGGCTCAGAACCAGGCATTCTCGTGGGCTGCAAAAAGGAAACGCGACCCGGGAGCGCAGCCTCCAAGAGTCCATATCGCCAATAACTACGCTTGGGGGGAAAGGAAATGTGTTTTGTGAGGAAGAGAAAGAGCGCGCTTCACCGATGCCCGTTGGCGAAATTTTGGAAGAGAGGCAAGAGACTTCAGGCACCGAGCCCCCACCCCTGGCTGCGGCAACTGGAGCGGGCGGGAGGCAGGGAAGGGGTGGGCAAGACCACCGCTTTTCCACCGTGCGCTGCAATAGTGGCAGCGGTGGCCTGAATCTGGCGACTGCCCCTCACCACCTCAGGCTGCGCTCATACCCTCCCCTTTCCTGCGCTACCGTTAGACTCCTCTCAGCCCCCCACCCACGCCCGCGGAGGGCGCACGCGTGCCAAAATCGCGCACCCCCATCTCCCCTCAAAAGACCCCCCCCCGCCCTCGGCTGCCCGACGTTCTCTCTCTCTCTCTCTCTCTCTACCTCTCCCGCCGTTCCTTCTCACAAGCCAAGGCCGGGCGGGGAAGCGCCGTCTCCGTCCCGGGCGCGCCGCCCCTCCCTGGGCAACTCGGAGATGACTGAGCCGCTTTTTCTCCGGCTGCGCGGCCCGGTGCCAGGTACTCCACGGCCCGGCACCGGTCCGCGGACCGGGGGTTGGGGACCACTGTCATACAGGATACAAATTCAAATTCATCATTTAAGACAGCCTTTTTCGTAAACATCAAGGGAGATTATAAACTGGTAACGCCTAAAAATATTTTTAAAATGCTTTAAGATCAGAGTTGTCATGTAAGTTGTTGCTTAACAATGGTAATTAGGTGCAGAATTTCTGTTAGGGTTAGGGTTCTAATTTCTGTTAGACTTAGAATATCTTTATTGTCACTTTGAATATACACTAATTGGCGGGGGGCAAGGATAGTTGATGCGCAAAATATATTGCAAAGCCTCTCAACTATCAAACGACAACCCAGCCTTCACGTGGTGCCCCCTGTTCCCACCAATCGGGCTCTGTCGACCCTTGGGACTGGCGTCCCCTTGGGTATATCCAGCCGAAACAGCTTCCATGGATCGCCGTCCTTTTTAGGGCTAAACAATACCACCTGACAACCCTAGCCCAGGACCGAAAACAGTGGCGTCAAATTTCCATGGAAGTCGCCTATACCCACGATGGGTGAAGAGGCGTCAAGTACAAGTACAAAGTACACTAATTGGCATACATTAAAATGAAATTTTGTTGCATACAGCTCTGAAAGGGTCACCACCTCCTTACATACATTACATAAACAGGACAAAAAAAAACACAAAATTATGCATATAACCACATATATTATATGACACAAAGAAATAATACAGTCTTGTTGCTAAGCAATGCAATAAAATACATATAAGCACAACATTTAGTGATGCCAAATCCTGACAGTCCCAATTTCCATCATTAAGCGAGAATCGTAGGTTGTTATACAAGGCCTCATATGGCTGGAACTTGTGATTTCCTGCCAGTTACCAACAAGCAAAATCAATGAGGAAGCTGGCAGGAAGTCACAAGTCTTGGTTATGACACGTTTTTCCTTAGGCAGCTCACAAGCAGGCAAGGAAGTTCAACCAAGTGGAGTGTGTGTGTGTGCTGCAATGTGGAGGGAATGCAGCAAGGCCAGGGGATGCACAGCATAATGGCCCAGTAGTAGTAGTAGTGCAGCAAGGCTAGGAGGTGCAGAGTGCAAGTACAGTGAGGCCATGGGCACATGGCGCAGATACAAAAGGGGGAAATATTGTGTGGCTTGAATGGAGCCAGGCTGGGCCGTGGCCACACTTGCCCATATGCTTTTCTTCTTTGGGAGGAGTGACTTGTCAGAGCAACTTTCAACCTTTCTTCTCCACTGACTTTGCTTGTGGAAGACAGGCAGGGAAGATTGCAGTGATCCCATGACTATGAGATACTGCAACCATCTAAATGCCAGCCAGCTGACAACTACCTGGGTCATTCCCTGGGACGGATACAACCTCAACAACTGATTCTAAATACCATTCTTTCAACACCATCATGACTGTGAACGGTTACTGAAGAAGTGATTGGTAAATGAGGATTATCCAGCCAATATGGGTTATACTTCAGGAAAAAAAAAACAATAGGGAAAGAAGAGCTTCAAGGATGAGCGGGATGGTAGTAATGACACTTTGCAAAGAGTGGAAGCCGTGATTATAAAAAAAGGGTTGAAACAAATGGAGTGAATGGTCTGAAACCAAACATACCTGTATCTCTTTTTTAACAGGCTTAGATTTATTTTCCAGCATTTTCTTTCGAAACTCAAGAAGAACTTCTTTACAGTCTTTCAAATGTTCCTCAGGTTCCCATGTATCGTCATCCGGCGGATAGCCTTTCCACCGTACTTTGTATTTCACTTCTCCCTGACAGAAAGAAAATAATTATATATATGCATAATAACCATGACATCCCATTGAGCAGAATAAAAAATAAAAAATTAGTAGAAGGTCGCAATGAACACATGGATTTATTCAGGTTCCTTCCCTGAAATCTTATCATTTAATTGGATCTTGGAAGTCTGCCTTTTTCCATGGCTGCCCCACCTTATGAAACATCCTTCCCTCAATGATCCATCATTCCCCCCCATCTTTAGCCTTTTGATGGCCATCAGGTTCTAGCTTTTTACTCCAATGATAGGATAAAGTAAGGATGTTCGGAGTTGGTTGTGGGGCATCCCAAGATAATGAGCATGGACATTTCTTCAAGTTTTAAACATGCTGCCCACTGTCACAACCATATAGCTGAAATTATTTTTCAATATCAGTAACAAGAATTATGTGAGGAAATGTTCTATTTTCAACTCATTAGTTTCAAATCAGAAAAAACAGTATTTTGTTATTATCACAGTAGTCTAGAGGGTGGGAAAGTTGTACATCCATTTAATTCCTAAAATAATGCTATATAGGAGTCCTCACTTACTCTGAGCTAGGCAATATAGTCATAAAGTAAAACACCACAAGGCCACACTGAGTAGAGTAGAGCTTATGTCAGCTCTACTATGGTTGTTAAGCAAATTACAATAGGTCATTAAGAAAGACATTATGTGACCCTGACTTGTGATGTCCCGCTGGCTTCTCTATTGACTTTGTTTGTGAAAAGAGGCAGGAAACTTGAAAATGATAATCATGTGACCATGGGATGTTACAAGCTTTGAAAGTACATGCCACTTCTGAAGCAGATCAATTATAATCGCATCGCCATGTAGATGCTACAAGTTTGAGGACCACTTCTAAACCCAATTATTTAATGCTGTTGTAACTATAGTCGCTGAACATACAGTTGGCAGACGAGGACTTCTTCTATTACACAAGTAGTCCTTAACTTACCTCAGTTCATTTAGTGACCATTCAAAATTAAAACAGCCCTGAAAAAAGCGACTTATTACCATTTTTCACACTTGTAACCATGGCAGCATCGCTGATCAAAATTTGGATGCTTGACAACTGACTCACATTTACAATAGATTGCTCAGTGTCAAAATTTGGCTGCTGTGTCCCGGAGTCACATGATCTCCTTTTGCGATCTTCTGACAAGCAAAGTCAATGGGGAAACAAGGTTCGCTTAACAACCAGATTCCTTATTTAAGACGTACAGTAATCCACTTAACAAATGTGGCAAGAAACATTGTAAAATGGGGCAAAAGTCCCTTAACAAATTTACAATACAATACAATACAATAGCAAAGTTGGAAGGGACTTTGGAGGTCTTCTAGTCCAACCCCCTGCCTAGGCAGGAAACCCTATACTGTTTCAGACAAATGGCTATCCAACATCTTCTTAAAGACTTCCAGTGTTGGGGCATTCATAACTTCTGGAGGCAAGTGGTTCCACTGATTAATTGTTCCAACTGTCAGGAAATTTCTCCTCAGTTCTCCTCCTGCTTCTTGTTCTACCCTCAGGTGCCTTGGAGAATAGTATGACTCCCTCTTCTTTGTGGCAACCCCTGAGATATTTTCTCACTTAGCAACATCAATTTTGGGCTCACTTGTAGTCATTAAGTTGAAGACTCTCTGTACTGTAGTTTGGCAAAAATAACTGTCAAGTTCCTAAACCTTCACAATAATATAGCTCAGCTGAAAAGCTCTTCAGTTCAGGTCTCAGCCCAACTTCTGCAAAGCCTTTAGTCTGAGACACTGTGCGAGAGTTGAGGGAATTAGACAAACCACTTGTCCATTTCAGTTCAAGCTAGACAATTCTCTCTGAAAGCAGACTAACTGAGCTGGTCCTGTTCCTTGGTTTCTATGGCGAATACAATCAATCAATCAGAATAAAACAGGAAGGGACCTGGGAGATCTTCTAGTCCAAACCTATGCTCAAGCAAGAGAACCTATACCATTTCAAACTGACTGTCCAATCTCTTCTTAAAAACGTCTAGTGATGAAGCACCCACAACAAGCTGTTCCACTGGTTAATTGTCCTCACTGTTAGAAAGTTTCTCCTTAGTTCCAGGTTGCTTCACTCCTTGATTAGTTTCCAACCATTATTTCTTGTCCTGCCTTCTGGTGTTTTAGAAAATAAGTGGACCTCCTCTACTTTCTGGCAGCCCCTCAAATACTGGAATACTGCTATCATGTCCTCCCTAAGTCCTTCTTTTCTCTAGACTGGCCATACCCAATTCTTGCAACTGTTCTTTGAAAGTTTTAGACTATCTTTTTTTTTTTTTGGCAACTTTCCTCCCTTTTTTGGGGGGGGGAGAAAACTATCTCCCAAATTTAGAGTTAGAAGGCCAAGTCTTCCTCTCAGCTGCAAGAGGACCCCATGTTTCCTTCACTATTTTATTACCTACAGAAAGAGGAGGGGGGGGGGGAAACCAAGGCAGGAAACAGAAAAGACAGAAAAGCCTTCCCTTTCCTCATGGCATTTCCCTCTCTTTCTCTCCCTTGGCCTGGGGGCGTTATTTCTTTCTTTATTGTTTGTCACTCATGTACAAGATAACAGGAATAAGAACAAACATAAAAAAGAACACAGGAAATGGGTACAAATAAATAGGGGCAGTAGCACAGGGACTTTGGGCACGCTGGCATGCTTATTGCATGCCCCCTATTTTATTTATTTATTTATTTATTCATTTTATTTCATCAAGCATGTATTAGACAACGTATGTATGTATGTATGTATGTATGTATGTATGTATGCATGCATGTATGTATAAACATGACTTTGGATACATGAAATGGATACAAATAAAAATAAATATTAGGACAGGGACGGTAGGCACGTTGGTGCACTTATGCACGCCCCTTTAGTTACTTTATCACTCATATACGAGATAACAGGAATAAGAATAAACAATAACAGGAATAAGAAAAATCTTATTCTTAAACAAGAATTAAAATAAATTCTTTTTAATAAATAAATAAATAAATAAATAAATAAATAAATAAATAAATAAATAAATAAATTCTTGTCCCGCTCTCATCGCCTCTCCCTCTTATGGGTCTTTGCATAATGTGTCCCAAGTACAATAATTGGAGCCTGGTCATTTGTGTCTCAGGTGAGAATTCTGGTTGACTTGTTCTGCGATTCGTTTTGTTTTCTTTCTTGGCGGTTTTTCTAGCCTGCAGCCATCACCTCCGCTCTGCCTTTGCCAAACCCGCCCCGCACCGGACTTACATCTTCCGTTTTCATATCCAAGATCTTCTCCACCTCGTAGACGTTCTCCTCCTCCTCGTCCTCGCTCTCGCCGCCGCCGCCGCCAGTTCCTCCACCATCCCCGGCTGCCACGGTCGCCGTCCCTGGCTGCATCCCGCTTTCTCCCGCCCGGCCATCCGCCGGCGATTTCGCCGCCATCGCCGCCGCCTCTCCTTCGGTCCCGCTCACGGCCGCCGCCATGTTGGGGGCGAACCCTTTAACGACAACATCTCACTTCCCCTCCCCGCGCGTGGAGGCAGCCGAAGGCCCCGATAGGTTGCCGAGGGAGCGGCGCTGACCTTCGCGACAAATCGCCTCCCCGCGATGTCGGTGAGGTAAGCAGAGGGACGACCAATCAGAACAAAGGATGGGAAACGTGCGCTCGCGCATAAGGGCGGAATGCAGCCAATCAGAAAACGCGACGGGAAAGCAGGCGGGGCGGAGAAAAGCCGCCTTGGAGTTTTGCATTTTTTTTAATGCCGATCTGGAGCAGCTGGCTGAGGAATTCTGGGAGTTGAAGTCCACAAGTCTTAAACTTACCACAGTTGGAGACCCCTGAGCTAGATTACACACTGTGATTTTTCTATCCCAGTTGCAAGTCTGGATTTTTCCAGATCTGCTGTAACAAGCAAGAATGGCATGCCTTGCATTCTTGGTAGCTGAGGGCTTTACTGTGCACTCCCACCCCCCAGCTTAAGTGAATTTCCCCCCCCTATACAGGTAGTCCTCAACTTGCAACAGTTTGTTTAGTGACCTTTCAAGATTAAAACGGCACTGAAAAAAGTGACTTATGACCATTTTTTACAGTTACGACCTTTGCACCAGCCCCATGATCTTGTGATCAAAATCCGGATGCTTGGCAACTGGTTCATATTTATGACGGTTTCAGCGTCCCAATCACTTTTTGCCACCTTCCGACAAGCAAAGTCAATGGGGAAGCAAGATTCACTTAGCAACCAGATTGCTAACTAATCAACTGCACCGCAACTGTGGTGGCAAGAAAGCTTGTAAAATGCGGCAACTTAACAAATGTCTCACTTAACAACAGAAATTTTGGGCTCAGTTATGGTCATTAAGTCGAGGACTACCTGTACTGAAGTCCATCTGCATCTGAATGAGGAAGAAGCATGCTCTCAAAAGGTTGAATTTAACTGCAGGAATTCTGCAAGCTGGAGCAGAATGCCATATTCACATCGGGGAATTTCCCAACCCCACTCTAAAATAACATACTGTATTGCTTGTAAAATATATATATTTTGAATTCCAAATTCACATGGCACGGGGCCAAATAATTTGAGGGATTGTCCCCCAGCCCAATCCAATTTAACTGTCTCATCAGGCATGGCAGGAAGGGCACATTGTAGATTCAGTTCACAAAGCAATGTCATCTGGAGCCAGGAGGAGATTCGTTGCCCAACCTTTGGAATTTTATCTCCTGACTCTGAAAACATGGCTTTAACATTGGGGGGGGGAATCCTGTCATGTGGGTACAGCCTGCCAAGTGGTTGCATTGCTAGGGAAACGTGAGTGTGGTCCGTCACAGATTTTTCAAAATGTTTTAATGATTATGTTTTTGGTTATATTGTTGTATTGTTACTCAAAGTGATATATGTAAATTGGGTGACTAGATAAATATGCCAAATAATTACTTTTTCTAAAATTTAGAACTGCTGAAAATTAGTTTAAGTTCCCTTACTGGACTTAACAATAGTTGTACTTTCTTTTCTCTGACTGAAAATATATTTTTTCTCATTTGTATTTTGTTGCTTTTCTATGCTTCAATATTACCTTAAATACAAATGAACATAAGAATGGGAAAGTCTCCAACAACTACTTTTTCAATTGTATCAATCACTTGATTTTTATTAAATCAATTGTGCTTAATAGAAATCAAAATTTCCAAACTTTTAACAAAGCAAGCTGTATTTCTGAAAACTAAACAAAATAACTGTATTTAGAGGGTGAGAGGAAGAAGAAAAATAGTTTTCTAGATAGTGTTTCTAGAATATATACTTATCGTTTATACAAGTATATTCTTGACTGCTTGTATAAAGCCAGACATATCATTAGAAGCCAAAATCACAAGATGATGTTTGATTTACCTTAGCCATGTCATGCATGCTATTCATTGGAGAAGTCAATGAACACATAATGAAATATATAAAGGTAACAAAAAGTACTAAGTTAAATATCAGCATAATTATAATCTTAAATAAGGAAATCTATGATAGTGTATTTTTATTGTGAGTCATGTTCATCAGTAAGAGAAGAACAAACTTAGTAGTGTTCAATTATTAAGAGAAGGAGAAGCATGAAGTATGATGTGTTCATTACTTAAATACCCAGGAGATTTTTAGTGACATCATCCCAGTCTTTTCCAAGCTGAAGACGCTGGCAAATACCTGGAAATTCACGGTTAGTTTTGTTTGCCCACTCAATTGCTTTCTTTACTGGATTAAGTGCCCTGTAAAGAGTGGTGAGAGAAAGGAAAATAGGTAAGAATATTCACTGCAAAACACCAACAGGAAAACAGACGCCTGTATATTTATTCAATTACTCCAATCTGGAATGCAGGTAGTCCTCGACTTATGACCACAATTGAGCCCTAAAAGTCCATTGCTAAGCAAGGCAGTTGTCAAGTGAATTTTGCCCCATTTATGACTTTTCTTAACAACCACAGTTGTTAAGTTAAATAACATGGTTGTTAAATTAATTTGGCTTCCCTATTGACTTTGCTTGTCAGAAGGTTGCAAAAGGTGATCATATGACTCTGGGGCATTGCAACTGTCATAAATGCATGCCGGTTGCCAAGTGTCCGAATTTTGATCACGTGACCACAGGGATGCTGCAAGGTCGTAAATGTGAAAAATGGTCATAAGTCACTTTTTTGTGTGCCGTTGTAACTTCAGCCACTAAATGAATGGTTGTAAGTCGAGGAACACCTGTAATGAAACGCATGATATACAGATTGTATTAAAAATTATTCTGAGGCCTGTACGTCTCTAAACAGTATTCACATTTACAGTTGCTTCATGCTACCTTCTTCTGACCCACATGAATGCCATCTACTACCCTAGCTGATCTTTGACTTTTTCTTGAAAATACCCTTGCAAACTAAGTTTTAGGCTACAGCAACCAACTGCTGATTTTCTTAAAATTCCATCAAAGGATTGTGAGATTTTCTCAGACATAAAAATGCTACTGCAGATTAGGCCTTTCATCTGTATCCTGCCAGCTTCCTACTCAATAAACAAACAAACAAATAAATCAACAACAACAACAATAATAATAATAATGTAGTGGAGCAGAGAATTTGGTGCCAAAGGATGGATTTCTTAAAATCCCTCAGTTTTTAATTTTAGGGGTTGTTATGAATTTAGTTGTCATTTTTATATTGCTTTTGAATGGATATACAATATTTTTCTTACGGGAACTAGAGATGAATGATATAACTAATTAAAAGTAATGTGTTTCTAAAACAGCCTGAATATCATTTTTTTTTTTGCTCCCAAGTATACCATGATGGAGGAGAGTCTTTCAATTTCATTAGAGATTTGAAGATAAGACCTTCCAGTTGCTTGAAATATATAGCTTGGAGCACTAAAAGGGTAGCAATCAGTCGCAACAACTTCTCTTTTCCTTTTGGACCTAGAGAGGGGGAAAAAATGAAACAATGGAGTTATGTCTGTAGAGATTCTTGGTCATCCAGGTCATGGTTGTCCCAAAGGTGCTTTTTTTCAGGAGGCAACTGGACTTTGTTTTTTCTTTTGTCTTCAACGACCCACTAAAAGGATACAGATTAACAGCTGTCTGCAAGGAATATAAATCCTTCCAATCCCCACTATCCTGTCAGAACTGAAGAAGCTTCTTCGATGAGAAGCAAAATGTCTTCAAAAGAAAAAACAAGAAAGTCCAATTGCCACCTTAAAAAAGTACATTTGGGACTATGGAGTTGTGTGTGTTTCATTTTAACAGCTAATTCATGATCACACTTGTTAACATAGCCTTATCTGAATCTTGAATATCAAAAGATTTTGATTATATATATCCCTCACTCCCTGTATATAGGAAAAAATACCCTTAAATAAAGTTTGGCTCTGGATAACTACATGAACATCTCTACAATTTTCTTAGCAACCAAACAGAAGCGGTTTGCCATAGTCATCTTTCTATGGTGTCCCACTGAAATAAAACCTCTGTGGTAAGACCAAATCAAGTATGTCCTCATCTTGTTGACGTTATTTTAAGAAGAGATGAAACTACCTCTATAAGCCAGAAGTTCAAATTATGGGAAAAAAAGAATTCAGTGTCTGTTGATCATCATTTTAGAAGACATGAAATTTAAGTACACAGCCTCAATGCAGGATTTTCAAGAATCTATATAAAGTAAAAGAATGTCAATGCATTTTTGTGTTCTGATAAACAGTGGACCATAGCTAACTTTTCACACTAGGAAGAAGTATTTAATTGGTATCAAATTTCTCCAGTCTTCTCAGAGAATTTGAATAGCCTATTTTTCCCGGATATATTGGAAAGTAGATTGTTAAAATGATTGAAAATGTCCTTACCAAGTGACTGAATTCCATTTTTTGCAAGTGAAACATCAATTAAATGATGCACATCAAGATCTAAAAGCATTCCAAGCTCAGAGGTAAGTTGCCAAAATCCATCCTATAAAATAAAATACCATTTTCAAAATTTGAAAGAATTGTACTTATGTTTTTATAAAGCAAAGTTTCAATATTTTTATCCTTTCATTTTTGTGATACAACCTTACAACTGAATAAGGAAACTTGGATATGGATACGCTACAATATTAGGCATCTTTCACCACTGAACACCATAAGTCATCATAATGTGGAAGACATTCCAAATTCATTCTTTTTTTATGATTTCTGCTTTAATAACTTATTATTTAAATCATTTAAAAATCTGCAGTAATGTTAGTAGGAAACACCCCCCGCTTCTCACTAGGCAAGAAAAATGGGAAATAATCCAGTACTTCAAAGTTCCTAGAGAAAAGAAATGGAATTTCGCATGCATATACATACACATGGAGAAAATATAAAAACCAACAATCAAATTAAATTTTAAAACATAACTTCCCATGTTCCCACTTTTTTATCATTACAATTTGACAAAGTAGGTTACACTTGGAAATTGAACCAAATGTAAACATATATATGCTTATTCAAAAGGGAACCTTATTTTTGTCATTAAATACAAAGGCAATAGTACCTGATTTTGAAGCTTGAAGAGCCGAGGCCAGTCAACAGAACCTAAGGGTACCCTAAATGATCTGGGAACTGTATCCTGAAAATTCATAGGAAGGTAGAAAGTCAAAGTAAGCAACAACAGATTTGGAAGGAAAAGGATTAAAAATATTTAACATGAACAATTTTGCAGAATAATCTTCAAGCGGTCAGAGGAATATGCATAATTTGCTAACTTTCTTCAAATCTTTCCAGGTGAGGGAGAATATGGAAAAACACTCCTTCTGGGCTGGAGTCTGAGGTTAATCTGGGGGAGCATGAGGAGGATCAGAGGCGTGGCTTCAAAAGATTATCCTCAGACTCCAAGGGCAAGAAGGCTGGGTTAATGGTTACTCCTCCCACACCTCACTCTGGAAACAAGTAATGCCTCCAATGTTATAAGCCCCCAGATAGTAGTGCTAATAGCAATAGCATTTAGATTTATATACTGCTTAACAGTGCTTTACAGCCCTCTCTAAGCTGCTTATAGAGTCAGCATATTGCCCCCAACAATCTGGGTCCTCATTTTACAGACCTCGGAAGGATGGATGTGCTAGAAGCCCTGATGTATTCTTTAGTGACTGTTCTTTCACTTCATTTGGTGGAAGGTGGTTGCGACACCAGGCTGTGTTGTTATTGTTTCTGAAATGGAAGCTTATATGGAAGCTTTCACAACATTGTAACACTCAACAAGCCACAGGGTTATCATGAAATGTCAGTACATGGAACATCATCAGAAAATTTTACCTGAAAACCCAGTGCTCAAAGCACAGGCTTTAGCAGGAAAACTCATGCTTGCAGGTTTGGGAGACCTAGATTCACATAAATTTTCTAAAGCCTGGCACCACTATCAATT
Source organism: Thamnophis sirtalis (assembly GCF_051295495.1). Taxonomy (NCBI): domain Eukaryota; kingdom Metazoa; phylum Chordata; class Lepidosauria; order Squamata; family Natricidae; genus Thamnophis; species Thamnophis sirtalis. The sequence goes on along the minus strand of NW_028261388.1, from coordinate 20,047,102 downwards.
CAATGCGCTACACTATCCATTGAAAACCTTGAAAGAATAATTAAAGAGAATTTGGAAGCACAAGGAGGAAATGTTAATGCATTCTAACACTGACCGTCTTCACACCATACAAGCCACTCAAAAGGCAAATTGTAAAGTTGGATCTCACTGTCTTATCCTATCCATCACACACTCCAATTCTGGTGCATTAGAATTTATACCTTTTCCCCAAGTTGAAGGAATTTTTGGACAACTGTTTGACTGGTGGAAAGGACTGTCAGGAGTCCGATGAGGCTATAAAGTATGGGATTCATTCATGATGGCATTAAGAAGCTTGTCCATCATTGACAAATGTGTGGTGGTAATTATGTGGAGAAATAAATACAGTAGCAATAGAGCTCATTTCAAGGTCTCCTGCTTTATTGTTTAGTGTTTTATTGTTATTTTTTCTTTATTATTCACGCACAGTTTTATGTCTTTTTTGTCTTGCACTCCCCTTCCCATGATTTGTAAGCCGCCCTGAGTCCCCTCAGGGAAAAGGGCGGCCTATAAGCTTTAATAAAATGAAAAATGAAAAATGAAATGAAATGCTTCATTTATTAAAATATCCCTATTTAAATAAAAGTTATGGAGGTGGATACATTACTTTTCATTCAGCCCTCATATAAACAAAGCATATAAGGACATCCATATTAGAAATAACTGTATTAAATATGTATTACTATTTACCTGGCATGAATTCTCTTCTGGAGCTGCATAATGAGTTGTCTTAAATTTTGTTTCAGAAGCAGTTATCTTTCTATTATAAAAAGCAGATCGCTTCCCTTTTTTTGAAGGTTTTAATATTTCTCCTTCTGAATGAAAGGCAAGCTGATGCTTAGGAACACCTTTCTTTTTTGGGGACGAAATAGATTTACAAACAAGGGATCTGCGAGGTTGTCCAAAAGCGATTTCTTCCCTGAGTGGCTCGTACGAGGCTCCAAGCGACTCCTGAAAATCAAAACCAAGTTTGTAAAGACACTGGCACTTTGACTGAAGTATAAGCTGATTATGTTCGATAAGCCCATTGTGGGGATTGCCCCCCTTATCTGACCACTGACCTGACCTTCACTATCAGAGTCTACAATAGCAGCTGCAGAGCAACTGGCAGTTGTGGCACACAAGTCAAGCATCTGTGGAATTAAAAAAAAAATACTTTAGATTTTCTGTTCTTCTGTTTTTGTCTTCATTATCATAGTGAAAAGCGGGATGGAGCCCATTAAATGGCTATCGCAGGGGCTGATTTTATTACATTAATTTATTTGATTTTTTAAAATTAGTTTTACTGTTTTATTTTTTTTAACAGGTTTTTTTTTTCCATTCTACAACACCTTACAGTCATTACATCAACATTGTTATGTCATCATACCTGTACATATATATAATATTTCACTTCTATATTTACACACCTCTATACACAGTTCTATATATATTTATATATATTGTTTTTTGACTTAATTAATTTTATTCTTGTTTTGCAGCCATTTGTACTAATTGTTCCAAATTGGAACCATTCCAAATATGTTCCAAATAAAACATTTTACTGTTTTAGATGTGGTTTTTATATTCTGTAAGCCGCCTTCAGTCGCCATGGGTGAATAGGCGACAATATAAATTTAATAATAAATAAATAAAATAAAATAAAGCCATTTGCCAACTCTTGAATATTTAATCCCTTTTCTGAATGAACTGCAACTTGTCAATTTCTATTTTACAATCCCAAAAGCTGTCTCAAACCCAGGAAATACGTATATAACCTTCTCCTCTATCAATCTAAATTATAGGAAAAATACTGTCCTAACAGATTTGCCTAAATATAATGGTTGATCACAATTTGGTGTTTGACAAAAGATTGGTAGTAAATAGAATATTCACAGACAATTTTTAGATTAACTACTGACCGGACATGGTGGAGAGCCCACAAGAGAAGGTAGAAAGTCAGGCTCCAACTGTTAAATAAATATTTGTTAGATTTAGATTAGATTCATAAACATAAATTCTAAATTATTGTTCAGAACAGCAAATAAGTTGCTTAAAATATTCAGGTTACCTGTTTCACAAACATTTTTCCCCCCTGAATGTTAGTCATAAAGTTTAAAATACACTCCAATTTCTATTTTACAAAAATGTAAAATAGAATTAAATTCAATGCGCTACACTATCCATTGAAAACCTTGAAAGAATAATTAAAGAGAATTTGGAAGCACAAGGAGGAAATGTTAATGCATTCTAACACTGACCGTCTTCACACCATACAAGCCACTCAAAAGGCAAATTGTAAAGTTGGATCTCACTGTCTTATCCTATCCATCACACACTCCAATTCTGGTGCATTAGAATTTATACCTTTTCCCCAAGTTGAAGGAATTTTTGGACAACTGTTTGACTGGTTCGAAAGGACTGTCAGGAGTTGGATGAGGCTATAAAGTATGGGATTCGTTCATGATGGCATTAAGAAGCTTGTCCATCATTGACAAATGTGTGGTGGTAATTATGTGGATAAATAAATACAGTAGCAATAGAGCTCATTTCAAGTTCTCCTGCTTCATTTATTAAAATATCCCTATTTAAATGAAAGTTATGGAGGTGGATACATTACCTTTCATTCAGCCCTCATATAAGCAAAGCATATAAGGACATCCATATTAGAAATAACTGTATTAAATATGTATTACAATTTACCTGGCATGAATCATCTTCTGGAGCTGCATAATGAGTTGTGTTAAATTTTGTTTCAGAAGCAGTTATCTTTCTATTATAAAAAGCAGATCGCTTCCCTTTTTTTGAAGGTTTTAATATTTCTTCTTCTGAATGAAAGGCAAGCTGATGCTTAGGAACGCCTTTCTTTTTGGGGGACGAAATATATTTACAAACAAGGGGTCTGTGAGGTTGTCCAAAAGCGATTTCTTTCCTGAGTGGCTCGTACGAGCCTCCAAGCGACTCCTGAAAATCAAAACCAAGTTTGTAAAGACACTGGCACTTTGACTGAAGTATAAGCTGATTATGTTCGATAAGCCCATTGTGGGGATTGCCCCCCTTATCTGACCACTGACCTGACCTTCACTATCAGAGTCTGCAATAGCAGCTTCAGAGCAACTGTCAGTCATGGCACACAAGTCAAGCATCTGTGGAATTAAAAAAAAATACTTTAGATTTTCTGTTCTTCTGTTTTTGTCTTCATTATCATAGTGAAAAGCGGGATGGAGCCCATTAAATGGCTATCGCAGGGGGTGATTTTATTACATTAATTTATTTGATTTTTTAAAATTAGTTTTACTGTTTTATTTTTTTTAACAGGTTTTTTTTTCCATTCTACAACACCTTACAGTCATTACATCAACATTGTTATGTCATCATACCTGTACATATATATAATATTTCACTTCTATATTTACACACCTTTATACACAGTTCTATATATATTTTTATATATTGTTTTTTGACTTAATTAATTTTATTCTTGTTTTGCAGCCATTTGTACTAATTGTTCCAAATTGGAACCATTCCAAATATGTTCCAAATAAAACATTTTACTGTTTTAGATGTGGTTTTTATATTCTGTAAGCCGCCTTCAGTCGCCATGGGTGAATAGGCGACAATATAAATTTAATAATAAATAAATAAAATAATAAAGCTATTTGCCAACTCTTGAATATTTAAGCCCTTTTCTGAATGAACTGCAACTTGTCAATTTCTATTTTACAATCCCAAAAGCTGTCTCAAACCCAGGAAATACGTATATAACCTTCTCCTCTATCAATCTAAATTATAGGAAAATACTGTCCTAATAGATTTGCCTAAAGATAATGGTTGATCACAATTTGGTGTTTGACAAAAGATTGGTAGAAAATAGAATATTCACAGACAATTTTTAGATTAACTACTGACCTGACATGGTGCAGAGCCAAGATGAAAAGATAGAAAGTCAGGCTCCCACTGTTAAATAAATATTTGTTAGATTTAGATTAGATTCATAAACATAAATTCTAAATTATTGTTCAGAACAGCAAATAAGTTGCTTAAAATATTCAGGTTACCTGTTTCACAAACATTTTTTCCCCTGAATGTCAGTCATAAAGTTTAAAAGACACTCCAATTTCTATTTTACAAAAATGCAACAAATGTCTTTAATCATTTATTTCAAGGGTCTCCAAATTAGGCAAATTAAAGATTTTTGGACTTCAATGCCAGAATTCCTTAGCAGCCATGCTGCCTGGGGAACTCTGGAAGTTGAAGTACATAAGTCTTAAAGTTGCCAAGTTTAGAGACCTCTGATTTATTTGTATATGTATATAAATTACACTCTGCTAACAAAAGTGCGTATAGTCAAGGCTATGGTTTTCCCAGTTGCAATGTATGGCAGCAAAAGTTGGACCATAAGAAACGCTGAGTGCCAAAAAATTGAGGCCTTTGAACTATGGTGCTGGAGAAGACTTCTGCGAGTCCCTTGGACTGCAAGGCAATCGAACCGGTCAGTCCTAGAGGAGATCGACCCTGACTGATCTTTAGAAGGCCAGATCCTGAAGAGGAAACTCAAATGCTTTGGCCACCTGATGAGAAGGAAAGAGTCACTGGAGAAGAGCCTAATGCTGGGAAAGATTGAGGGCAAAATAAGAAGGGGACGACAGAGAATGAGAAACAATATCTCCCAGCATAAAATATTTCACTTTTGCTCCAATGATATTGACTGTTCTAAGTGAATTTATATAGACTGTATTTCAAGATTGAAAATTTTCCTTTTCTGGCTGATTATTAGAAAAAAACTTTCTAATGCTATGAACAGTGTGGCATTGGAACCAGTTATTAAGGAAGATGAACTTTGCTTCTCCAGGTATGTTCGAAAAAACGGGCTATATAAAGATTTGTCAGGGATTCTTTAATTTGAATTCCTGCAATAATGAAGGGTATAATTCAGCCCAAATAACTCCTTCCAAATGTATGATCCTTTATTTCTCTAGAACTAATACAAGAGACAAAAAGTATGCTGGGAAAGTTTAGAACACTGTGTATTGTACCATCCTTCTGAATTGTATTACTTAGAATCTGTCCTTATGGAAGCATAGCAATACAGCTTTCCCCAACATCAGGGTCACTGGAAATTTTACACCATAAACAATATCCTGCATTAATTGCTGGAGAAGTTCATCTCCTATCTGTGCATCTATAGTAATTAATCAGTCATACATCACAAAAAGTATGTGTGGTCAATGCAAATCAATTTTGTTCCCACTCCTTTGCCACACAGCCAAAGGAAGACAGCCTGAGCATTCTGCTCTTATTCTGAATGGATCTGGTTTCAACTCCAATAAATCAAAACCGTTCATCCTATCTTGGTATCTTCTAAGGAAAAAATGTGAACGAATCTTTGGTTTTTCTTGTTTAAAAGGCTGTCCTCCACAAGTGTTGAAATTGTACTGCCGCAGGTTTGAGAACTTGAATATACATGGAAGGTGTCTTATCTTTACCAAAGAAGTAAAATTAAATCACATTAAAGGGGGGTGGGAACACAATATACATACCCCACTTTGATTGACCATAAATTCTTCTGTTGAATATTCTATGTAGGGTAAAATATCAACATTGTGTGTAGCTACAGGCTCGAAATGATCTAAAGTATCATCACTTTGGTCTTCATCTGCCTCCTAATTAAGAAGTACCAAAAGAATACATGGGAAGGAATCAATATTGGTAAATATTCAAAGCTAAGAATAATAGCAGCTAATTATACATGTGCCTTGGAAATAATCCGAAAAGCTAAAAATAGTTCTCTTAGAATCAGCTCCTCTATCCCACTGCCCAAAACTCATCTCTGTTGAAGTTACAACTCTCAGGTTCCTTAACTTTGCTGGTCCCACACGAACTGGATGGCCAGTTTGAGATGATAGGCCTTCCCCTAATCTGAGCTCCATCCACATGTATGAAGTTCAAGACTTCAAATGTCTCGCTGGTTGAGAAATTCCGGTTCTATCGGAAGGAGTACAGGAAGTCATCAACCTATGACCAGAATTGAGCTCCAAACTTCTGTCATTAAGTGAGACATTTATTACGTGAATTTTGCCCCATTTTATGACCTTTCTTCCCTCAGTTAAGTGAATCACTGCAGTTGTTAAGTTAGTAACACAAAATCTGGTTTCCCAGATTTTGGCTTTGCTTGCCAGAAGGTCTGAAAAGGGGATCACATGACCCCAGGACACTGCAACCACTGGGATGCTGCAATGGTCATAAGTGTGAAAAATGGTCATGTTATTTTTTTTCAGTGCAATTTTAACTCTGAACAGTCATAAATGAACTGTTATAAGTTGAGAACTACCTATATATAAAATTGTGCAAAGTATAAATGAAAATAACATTGGATTTTATTTTATTATTCCTCAACTGTTTATAAAAAGTTATAAGTTTTATACTGTTGTAGACTGTTTATTAACTGAATTATTCTTTCATTAAATATTGGGTATAAAGGGCTTACTTTTCTCAGCTATTTGTTCATATACTTTGTTTACTAAAGAGTAGTAAACAATAGCCATTATGGGTTTCTTCTTTGAATGAAAAGTGGTATAGTATACAACTAGACTGAAAGAAAATAATGATTTCTGAAATAATTCTCTCTCTCTGGTGGCAACTACCATATTTTTCAGAGTATAAGACGCACCAAGGTTTTGAAGAGACAAATTAAAAATAAAAAGTTTTTGCACTCTGCAAACCTCCCAAAAAGGGCCCGTTTTTTGCGAAAACGGATCCATTTTTTTGTCAAAAAAGGGGCATGGATAACTTTTAGGAGGCTTATAGAGTGCTCCTGGGGGCTGCGGGGGAGGCAAAATTGAGCAAAAAAATGGCCTGTTTTTTGCTCATTTTGACCCTTCCCAGACCCTAGGTCCTAGGAGCTCTCTGAAACACTGTTCCCTCTAAGGTGCGTGCCTGCGCGGCCGCGCACATGGAAAGAAATCCCCGCGCAGCAGTTTCTAACTGCCGCGCAGAGATTTCTACCAAAGCAAACGTGGGGAAGTCCTTTGCAGGCGGCTAGAACTGGCCGCCCGCAAAGGATCTCCCCAGACTTGTTTTGATGAGCCGCCAGTCCTCTTGCTTCTTCTCCTTCACTGGCAAAGCTCCCGCTGGCGCCCCCGCCCATGGCAGTGGTGCCTCTCCCTCCACGCGGAGCACCTGAGCTGGATCCCGCGTTATCCCTCCCCCTTCCTCCTCTGCCATGCTTTTGAGGCCGCAGGAGCTAGTAGGAAAGCGGCGGAGGTGGAGGCGGCGGCAGGGGTAACCCAGAGCCCGGAGCACCTCAGCTGGGCTCTGGGTTACCCCTGCCACCGCCTCCACCTCCGCCGCTTTCCTACTAGCTCCCGCGGCCTCAAAAGCACGGCAGAGGAGGAAGGGGGAGGGATAACACGGGAGCCAGCTCAGGTGCTCCGCGTGGAGGGAGAGGCATCACTGCCATGGGCGGGGAAGCCAGCGGGAGCTTTGCCGGTGAAGGAGAAGAAGCAAGAGGACTGGCGGCTTTGAAATGCAACCCCCTGGTCCCGCCGGCCGCGGATTTGATTCGGCGTAAGTGGGGGCCGAACACATGCTGAGCCGACTTTGCGCAGTGAGGCGGAGTAATTCAACCCCCCAAAGAACGTGTGTGTGTGTGTGTGAGAGAGAGAGAGAGAGAGAGAGAGAGAGAGAGAGAGAATTGGATCAAAATTGGTGGCCAAAGGAGTGGAGGGAGGGAGGGAAGGAAGGAAGGAAGGAAGGGAGGAAGGAAGCCCTGCCCCCTGTGAAAAAACTGAAGATGGAGCAGTGAATGAATAAACCATAAAAGCAACAAACAGTTAATGCGTAAGTAAGCTGAGGAGCAAGTTCTCAACTAAGGAAGAAATATAAGAAAGAAATATAAAAAGTTCAATATGCCAAAACACTTATTTTAGTCTTCATTTAATTACTTGTATTGTAGTCTGATGTAACATCTTTTTAAAGTTAACGTTAGTTAGAAAAGATAGGGTACAAAACTTAAATAATAAAAAAATTGTACATTCATTTTGAAAAATAAATGCAATACTTGATTAATTTCATATCTTTATTTAAAATAGTTTTGGCATGGCATATTATTTTATTGACTCAATTGGAAATGATGTGGATGTTGTATCTGATTCGGAGGTATATATATTCTTAAGTAACATAACATATAGCATATTGTCCAAACTTGCTAGACTATTTAATTGATCTTACTACTTTAAAGGGGGAGAGTTTCATGATAAATTATTTTATTACATTTATGTTGCATTTATATATTATATTTATTACATTTATATTCCACATTATATATTTGTATTGTTATTTTAGTGTATATTGTCAATTTCGATAGATATTATATTGATATATCAATACTGATTTTAATCATACTAAATAACAATTACTGCTATTATTTATCAGCATTACATATTTACAGTTTTTAATATCGAGTTAGTCGTATTTTAGAATAATAGCGTTATCTTTTAATAGGATAATTGGCAAAATCTAATTCACATGTGATGGGTTGCATTCCAAAGGAATGTGAGAGGACAGGTTGCCTGCAAAATGCCAGGACCCAGGACCCTGTTGGTGCCATGTCTCTCTCTAGCCAGTCTAACAATCTAAAAGCTGAGCAGAGAGCCTTTTTTTTTTCAGGATGAGCGGAAAAGTATAGTCTTTGAGTGGCACTTTTCATGCCTGGCATTCATCAGGCTGAAACCTCGATCACAATCGGCGCTTGACGCTTGGAATGTTGCGCAAATGTCCAGCAAACGTGACAGCAGTTCAAACTGTGGCTCTCTTAGGTGCTCAGGCATGAAACTGTGCCGCTCAAACACTATACTTTTCCGCTCACACTGAAAAAAAATTAGAGGGAACATTGCTCTGAAAGCCTCCTAAAAGCTATGTACGGCCATTTTGGTGAAGAGGCAAGGTTTCAGGAGGCAAAAAATGCTTTATTCAGTGTATAAGACGCACCCAGATTTTCAGCCTCTTTTTTGAGGGATGAAGGTGCGCCTTATACTCTGAAAAATACAGTAATCAGCAGTCTGTTTAGAAACATGGCTACTCTCTTGCTTTGCACGCAAACAGTTAGATAAATGTTTTCCTGCTAAAACAGTTGAATACAACTTCTCATTTGTTGATCAGATTGCTCAGAAAAATTTTACCATCACATTGTAGTTCAGACCTGAATATTTCCTAGCATTGATTGTGGCCTACTGGAACTTTACTCAACACCACTAAACTCAGGTTTTATAATTTATTGTTATTACTGTATTCTATTATATATTCTACTCTATTACATTTTTTTCTGGGTCGTATATTTTCAAGCCCACAAAAGAAGAACGCATACTTTTCTTCTTCTTAGCATTCATCGTGGATACATACTATTCTCTCTCATCCTTTAATCTTTCTATTTCACTTCACTTCCCCATTCATAATCTGAGGTATCATTTTCTTCAGTATGTGTCTCTGATGGCTAGCATCCTGCTACTTCCTCAAAGCTTTGATTGTTTTCCGGCAGTACTGGTTAGCATAGCTGCCATCCATGAACCACTATTCTGGATTTTTATTGGTTCTTGGTGAAGCATCAAGTGCAACAAAGCAAGGATTAATCGTGAATCACTTGTACTTTCATGAATCTACCCATTCTAGAACACAGTCTACACCTAAGCTCTAATTTTCATTTCAGATAATTTAGACTGCATGTTCTGATGCCTTCCAGATTTCATAATTCAGCACTACCTTGGGGGGGGGGAATGGGGGAAAGGTGGTTTGAAGATGACCATACATACCCTTTTTTCAATTGCCACAAAGCTTGTATACTGGGTCACAATGGAATGCTTCAGGCTGATCTCAATGATGTTGGACTTCATCTCTTCTCTTTTCATCTAAATAGAAAGTTCCAGGCAAATGTTAAAGAGTCTGCAGGGACAAGCAATCTGATATCTATCAGATGTTTTGGAATACAAATCTCATGAGCTCCAGCCACCATAGCCAATGGGCTACATTTATAGGCATTCAGGAATTATTCTCCAAAATATCTCTTTTCCTCTTGCCAAACATGTTTCCAAAGAGAAGAAATTAGCCACTATATAGAAGATCTGCCCCCTCAGACTGACTAGGAAAGACAAGAGTGACTGGCAAGGCACAAGAACGCCCCTCTGCAGTCAGGAAGAGGAGGTCCTCTGAAGTGGAATGAGGTAGGAATTCCTGCCAATTATTTCCACTGTACAATCCTACAGAAAACTCTGCAAATGTCTTCCCAGTATTTTCTCAACCAGACATTAATCAGCTTAACTAGCAAATACTTCCATAAATCTCATAACGTGTTAGGGACATAGCAGTACAGAGCCACTGTCAGATTGTCACAGCCATTGTGTGGGGAAGAAGCAGAGGTAGTATTCAGCCGGTTCAGACGAACTGGTAGCAGCGGCTGCGGGAGGCTCCACCCACGCGCCCCAATGTAATACGCAAGCACTGCGAATGCGCGTGCTCACATTTGCAAAACGGTAGAGAAGGTAAGTGAATCCCACCGCTGGGAAGAAGCTTCAGCACTATGTATCTTGTTCCAAACTTATTCTATTTATTTATTTAGCAAATTTAGACAGTCACCACCCCCCCCCCCAAAAAAAAACAACCCCAACCTGTGGATGGCTCACAAATATAACAACAATTAAAAGTATGTGGTGATGCAAAAAAACCATAAATAAAAATAAAAACATGAAAAACCCCAGGTTTATAGGAGAACACTTAATTTAATTCCATAAGAGAATCATAGCAATTTTATAGGTGGCAGTCATAATTAAAATGGATAATAAATACAGTGTTACACAGTTTTTATTGTCTTGGGAGCGCACCTCATGTTGTATTTCGTTTTCATCGAACATTCCTTGTTCGTATTCTCTAATAAAGGCTCTTGCTGCAAGTTTGTGGAGTATCTGCACCAGGTACAAAAGAAGACATCGCGATCAGTAATATTAAAGCAATAATTAAATAATTTGGCCTTGTCAAATGTATATTGACCGGTTTGCCTCCAAGTGTAAATAGTGTATTGGTAAAGAATTATTGTCCCTGTGTCATCAGAGATGAGGCTGCACTTGTGCTGACAAATGTTTTAAAGCATCTTTTTGCTCTGTGTCAAAGCATCGTCTGGACTGGCAACATCATTGACGCAATTGGTTCTGTCATTGCTTTTCTCATTTCTTGGCCATTTACAATTTCCAAAGCTCCCAGTTCAGAGTCAAAGGCTGCAGCAGGACAAAAATAGACATCATGGCCTTCATAGATCCCATATAACTGATTGTCCAATTGCATGTAACCATGGTAAATGTCATGTCTCAATAGCACGACCTTCATTTCATCCTCAGTCCATGTGCTAAATTGTCCTTGGCTGAAGGACCCATACACTCTCAGAGGAACACAGATTTGGTGTACCTTCCTTTCTGTAGAGAGTAAGGAAGATGATCTTGATGCAGATATGCAGATGCTGTTGCCTAGGCAACAGCTCCAGCATATCAACGTCAAGGTAATCTTTCTGATTCGCCAAACTTCCCAAATCTGCTGAAGAGCTCTTTGGTATGCTTGCAATATTAGAATGTAGACTCGCCCCCTCAAGATACGGCTCCTGGAAGAACCTGGGATCATAACAGTCAGGTTTAATACTTTTATAAAATCTTATGGTTTTTTATATATTTACCATATTTTTCAGAGTATAAGACTCATCTTCTCCCTCCCGCTAAAAAAGAGGGTGAAAATCTGGGTGTGTCTTATACACTGAATACAACATTTTTGGCCTCCTGAAACCCCGCCCACTTCGCAAAAGTGGAGGCCTGCAAAGTGCTCCTGGGGGCTGGGGAGAGAAAAAATGAGCAAAAAATGGTTTTTGCCCCCCTCCCCAGCCCCCAGGAGCACGCAACAAGCCTCCCAAAGCCTATGCATGCCCTTTTTGTGAAAAATGGGCTGGTTTTTGCCCCCCCCCCAGCCCCAGGAGCCCTTTGCAGGCCTCTCAAACTCTCTGTCCCTTTTTTCACAAAAAACGAGGCTTGCAGAGGATTTGGGAGTCCTGCAGAGTGCAAAAACTTTTTTAAAAAATGTACCTCTTCAAAATCTTGGTGCATCTTATACTCTGATGCATTTTATAGTCCAAAAAATATGGTACTTAATATATTAATCTCTTTATATAGTTTTTAAAATGTTTCTAAAAATATTTTATCACAGTCTATTTTACATATTTTTAGCTTTTAAAATTTATTTTACCTTTTCTATGTTGATCAATCACCATAATAAAGATTTGATTTAGCTTGGAACGAGAGTTCCTTTCAGAATAAAAGGATTACTGAGGAAAAAGTCCCCACTTCCAAGTAATTATGCTGGATGCAAACAATCTAGCTGTTGGAGTAAAAACCACTTCAGGTAAGTGCTGGAGCCATATCTGATCTCAGAAAACTTCTTTATTTATATTTCCAGACGATTAAATCTGCGTATAGCAGACAGCTTCAACTGATGTATTCCTCTTAACCCAACCTGTTCCTATGGGTCTTCTGCTCTAGGTTCATCCCACATCTGCTTTCCTCCTAACAGTTAGAACAATTAATCCATGGAATGACTTGCCTCCAGAATTTGGGGGTGCTCCAACACTGGAGGTTTTTAAAAAGAAATTTGTCAACCATTTGTCTGAAATGATATAGGGCTGTGATTGCAAACCTATGGCACGCGTGCCAGAGGTGGCATGCCACATCCTCTCTATGGGCACGTGCACAGTTGCCAGCTGCTCTTCTGGTGCATATATCCACCAACCCGGGAAAATGGTCAAAAGCAGCCCCAAAACGGACCATTTTCTGGGCTGTTTTTGAGCTGTTTTCTGGGCCACTTTTGGGGGCATTTTCAGGCCGTTTTTCATTTTTCCAGCCCCAAAAAAACGGCTTGAAAAACAGCCTGAAAACATGCCCAAAACAACCGAAACCAGCCAAAATCAGACATGTGAGTGCCAGCCAGCTGGTTTTTGAGTTTCCAGTGCTCCGGCTCGCGCATGCACACACATTCCGATTTGGGCACTCAGTGCCAAAAAGGTTTGCCATCACTGATATAGGGTTTTCTGCCTGAGCAGGGGGTTGGACTAGAAGATCTCCAAGGTCTCTTCCAATTCTGTTATTCTGTTATTCTCATGTGTGCTGCCTAGGTCCAGTGGACCTTATCTTTTGGAATGTCTTTTATGACCGCATTGTAACTAGAAAAATATTCATCAACAGAAGGGACCCAAGTGCTCCATTTTAAAATAATAAATCAAGAGCTTGAGGCAAGTCTATGGTTTGAGCAATCAATGCCTAACTCACAGTTCCTGTGGTCTTCTGCAGTTCAGATGTAGACACCAGTGTATACAATTCCTGATTATCTACTTGTGCTTTTAAAATGGCCTGAAATAGAAAAAAAAAGCAGAATATTCATTTGAATTTATTATTTTTTAAAATTAAGAATGGAGGCATGCGCATCATGGTAACAGCATGTTTATCTATTACTTTACGGAAAAGCAACTGCTTCTATTTACAATATAAGCTCCATGCAACATTTATTAAAATTATTTTTAGGTATTTCTTCCTGTTTACAGAGAGTGTGATGCTAATACACGTCTGCTGGTAGAATGGAACATTTGTTGCGATTTAATTATGAGAATACACCACACAATTTTTAAAAAGTTTTAACTCTAGGACAGCGATGGCGAACCTTTTTTGGCTCGCGTGCCATAAGTGGGGGAGTGCAGGGGGGGTTGTGTGCGGCTGTGCTGCACCCATAATGCAATGTGTGACATCCCCAGTGCGCATGCATGCACTACAGGTGCAGCCCCCCCCCCATTTTTTACATGTTTTTTTGCCCTCCCCAGGCTCCAGAGGCTTTATAGGGAGGGCGAAAACAGCCTCTCCCGCTCCCACGGAAGTCCTTCCGGTTTGCTCAGAAGGTCGTTTTGAGCACTCCAAAGGCTTCAGGGACCTTCAGGAGGCTTCCCTGAAGCCTCCAGAGCAGTCAAAATGACCCTCCGAGCAAATCGGAAGTCCGTTCCTTAACTTCTGGTTTGCCCGTAGGGCCAGTTTTTTGCGCTCCAGAGGCTTCAGGGAAGCTCATGAAGCCTCCGGAGGGCCTCCGGGGGTGGGGTGGGGGAGGTGCTTTTCACCTTCCCCAGGCTCCTATAAAGCCTCTGGAGCCTGGAGAGGGCAAAAAATGGCTTTAAAAAAAGGTGAACTCAGCTGGCCAGTGCACGCATGCACGCTGGCCAGCTGACAGGGCAGCGCCTTGCATGCCCTGAGAAATGGCTCCGCGTGTCACCTGTGGCACGCATGCCATAGGTTCGCCATCACTGCTCTAGGACAATAATAATGGCTGTTTCATTTACCAAGGTTTGAGATTGTTGGGCAAGGTAAAATATAAAACAATGGTTATGGAATTTCAAAGCAGTCTTTGCATTAACTAGAGCTTGATCTAACTTTTTAATTTTTAAACAAACACTCTAACTAACATATACTATTGTTTTAAGTCATATATTGCTGTAGAGTAGATCAGAGCAGAAAAATGAAAGCAGCTGAAATGTGTAAATTCAAAACTACCTTAAACCAGTGGTGAAATTCAATTTTTACTATTGGTTCTTTGAGCATGGCTTGGTGGGTGTGGCAGGGGAAGGATACTGCAAAATCTCCATTCCCACCCCACTCTGGGAACAGCCAGAAGTGGTATTTGCCGGTTCTTCAAACTACTCAAAATTTCCACTACCGGTTCTCCAGAACCTGTCAGAACCTGCTGAATTTCACCCCTGCCTTGAACCTGATACATTCTGAAGCTCAAATCAATGGCTGACATCACCATGAATTAAAATGTTATGGTAGCAAGTGGAAGAGTATTTTCAGATTGAGGATGCTACTCGAAAATACAACATTTTCTATAGTTTTCCATTGCTTCAGGAATTCCAAGTTTAATTCTATGCTTGATCTATTGTTTTGCTTAATACAGCTCATGGACATAAACAGCATGTGATAATGCTAAGCCATGTTATAACCTCTGTTATTTGCAATTATATGGTTTTATTTATTTATTATTTGTACAATTCATTAGCCGCCCATCCTACCATAGGGTAACTGGGTGGCTTACAATATTAAAAAGGTTTACTATACAAGCAATCTAATTTGTTCACTACATATTAAGATGTGTGAATTCTTTATTCTCCTTTGTTTTGCACAGTTGAGACAACAGCCGGGGTACCATGTACATTTCCAGGCATATTCTGAGAAAGATATTGATTGGTTAGAACCGCTTCAGAGGAAGGCTACAAATACACTAAACAAATGTGAGGCTATGTTCTATAAGGATAGGCTGAAGGAAGCTGTTTTGACCTAGGCTTCCCCAAAAAGCACGAGGCAGAGTCCAACAAAAAACCCTTTAATTAAACAAATGTGAATTCTTCTCATTCATATTCAGCAAGGCCCGGCAAATAATCTTTCAAAGGAATATTTGTGACTACAGACTTATCTATTTTGGAAAGCTGCCATGTAAATATTTTCCAAATGAGACGCTGTGCAAGGAAAGACTGGGCACAGAGTCTCTGAGATGCACCGACAGATCTTCACACTCCTGAAGCGAATCTAACAACTGACCGACTGAATTGTTTCCTGCAAAAGCCCACTCCCCTTTCACTCCGCTTTTATTTCCTATGGGAGGGGCCAATCATCTTCTACCTGTGAATTTACTCTTAAGTCTACCCAGATTTCTTTTTTTCTTCTGGCAGTTCTGCGCATGCGCACACTGGAAACAGGCTCTAGCTGTTCCTCTGCCTCACTACTGTCTAGCTCCTTAGGCCCCTCCGATGGAGACCCCTCGTCCAAGCCTTCCCCAGCCTCCAGGACTGGCACATTCTCCTCCCCAACCGCCTCACTGTCCGACTCTGTTGCCAGCTCTGCTAGCTGCTGGTGGGCCATTACAGAAGTTAGGATTTTTAGTCTACAGAAAAGAAAACTGAGGGGAGTCATAATATCAATGTTCGGATGTACCGTATAAAAGGATACCATACAGGAGTTGATCATAAACAATTTCCTATTGTTACAGAAACCAGGATCATAATAAGTATAATTTGCATGCATAGATCTTCTTAAATATAAGATAAAACTTCCTGATGGAAAATGTGTGTAATAATGAAATAGTCTATGTCTCTGGACAATTACCTCTTGAGGATGATTTAAATTTGGTTTTCTTCCATATCATAGAAGATTGGATTAGATTATCTTTATAGCTCTCCAACTCAGTGGACGTCTGGAAAGTGTGATATTCATAGCTTTTGTATTTTTTCTGTTTTTCTATTCCTGATTCTATTGCTTTTCTGACTATAGAAAATTCTTTATTGGTTTTCTGATTGGTTCTTTTTTTTTGAAAATCCACATATTTTAAATTATATGTATTATGTAATTTAGATTAAATTAAATTATTATTTAAATTAAATGCATTTTTCATTCATATGAAAGCGATACTGGCAATATATAAATTTTCAAAATGGAAAGGCGAGAGAAGGTTCTTTGGACAGCTTTTTACCTCTGTGCAATTGATGATAAATCCATAGACCAGAAGACGCTCGTGGTTAAATAGAGCACATATCTGAGAAGGGGTAAAAGTAAGGTCATAATTATCTGCATCATAAGTCTGCCATTCAATGGAAATAGAACTGCATTGTGGAGAAAACATTCTAGTTGTCTGGCTTTTCACCTGCATAGAGATGGAAACAGAAAATTAGTATTTGTTCCGTTGGTTAAATCATTTTACATAGAGTAGTACAACAAACTAGACCAAATATGAAGAAATGCTGTCTTACAGGGAATTTCATCAAGTGATTTAATCACATCCATATTTTTTTAATTAATTAGTCTAGAGTCTTGAATTTGATAACATGAATTGTAAAAAATGGAAAGGGCTAAAAATATTTTTCCCAGAGAGTCCTTTGATGCTCTTTTGATTGATTGCCGATGTTTTGTTACCTGGTTATGTAACATGTCTAGTTTAATAGAAAGATGGACTAGGGGAGACATGATAGCGGTGTTCCAATATCTCAGGGGTTGCCACAAAGAAGAGGGAGTCAAACTATTCTTCAAAGCTCCTGAGTGTAGAAGAAGCAATGGGTGGAAACTAATCAAGGAGAGAAGCAACTTAGAACTGTGGAGACATTTCCTGACTGTTACAATTAATCAGTGGAACAGCTTGCCTCCAGAAGTTGTGAGTGCCCCAACACTGGAGGTCTTTAAGAAGATGTTGGATAGCCATTTGTCTGAAATGGTATAGGGTTTCCTGCCTAAGCAGGGGGTTGGACTAGAACAGTGTTTTTCAACCACTGTGCCGCGGCACACTAGTGTGCCGTGACATAGTGTAAGGTGTGCCGTGGGAAAATTACTTTATATATAGTCAATATAGGCGCAGAGTTAAATTTTTTTAACATTTTCTAATGGTGGTGTGCCTCGTGATTTTTTTCATGAAAAAAGTGTGCCTTTGCACAAAAAAGGTTGAAAAACACTGGACTAGAAGATCTCCAAGGTCCCTTCCAACTCTGCTATTGTATAAGATTGTATTTCAGTGCTAGAAGGGAGTGGGGTTTGCTTCTTGTTAATATAAGAATAGCTTGCTATCAGTGTTCATGGGGATAGAATAGAATTCTTTATTGGCCAAGTGCGACTGAACACCCAAGGAATTTGTCTTTGATGCATAAGCTCTCAGTGTACATAAATAGTCAATATACATCCGTCAAGAATCATAAGGTACAGCAGTTAATGATAGTTATAGGGTACAAATAAGCATGTGGTTTTCTTCTTAATTGGGGTAATATTTCATCTTAATTGGGGTAATATTTGTCTGTTTGTCTCCTTGGTAGTTCCTTGATTATTGTTTTCTGTTTGATTGCCTGGTGAAATCTCTAATTATCTGCGTATTGATTGTTGGTGAGGAGCTGTGATTTTGTTTTTTTTCCTTTTTAGGTTTTTTTTTATTGTATCTTTTGAATGTTGCGTAAATGTTGTTTATTTCCATGTACCTGTTGATAGCTGATTTGTGCCAAACTTCCAGGAACTCTGTAGCATTTTTTGATTTAGCTTCATCTCTCAGTTTCCCAGTTGGAGCTACAGTTAAGTCTGTCTATGTGTTATGAAATTAAGGAGTTTTCATCATGCCTTCTGACTGCTAGCTGGTGTTTGCCATTTGTATAAGTCTATGGAGATTCTCAGTCATCCGGGTCACGGTTATCCCAAAGGTGCTTTTTCAAGAGACAACAGGACTTTCTGTTTTTTCTTTGAAGACATTTCGCTTCTCATCCAAGAAGCTTCTTCAGCTCTGACTAGATGGTGGGGAATGGAAAGATTTACATTCCTTGAAGATCTCTTGTCATTTGCATTCTTTTAGAGAGTTGTTGAGGCCACTTGGAGGTTCATCTCTGTCCTCAGGGTCACCTGAGCAGTGCAAATGGGTGTGTAGCCTTCTTGGCTGCAGGATGTTTTCCACCCTGTGTCCCTTCACTGTTGAAGACAGGTACTGAAGTCCAGTTGCCTCCTGAAAAAGCACCTTTGTACACTTCACAATTGGCTTCTGACAAACAGATTCAATGGAAAAGACCAGTAAAGTCACAAGTCATGCTCACTGATGTCTAACTTAATGACCTTGTTGCTTAGTGAGTCCAAGCTGTGATCATTAAGTAAGGACTACCTATAGTGGGAAAAACCCTGGTGACAAAAAACAATTGTTTTCCCATCAAGAGATGTTTATTTTGTTGTACTCTTTTTTCTTGTAGCTTTAGATAGTACATATGGGGTTCTCCTGTCATCTTACACCCACAACAACTGTGTGAAAGAGGCTGGGCTGAACTGCAATAGAGTAATAACCTCTTGGTGCTTTGCAATTGTTTTTTTTAAATAAGAAATGCTAATATTATTTTCAAACAATGATACAAATACACTTAACAATGTAGAAATGTAAAATTAGGATTGCAATTAATTTCATTCTTTTTTTCTTATTGCATGACGAGGATTGATATATTGTTGCATTCCAAAGTTGTACTATTCTAGATGGGACACTGCTGATTGGCAGGAAGAAGAGCAAGATTTAGCTTATGATGCCCCTGTCTGTTCTTGGACTTTGAAGGACCCACATTAAAATGATGGCAGGTTGCCTTCAAATTGTTCCGTAGAGACTAGGAAAAGGGAACATTGTACTATGGAAGTGCCCTGAAAAGTAACTAATAAGTATATTAAGTAATGTAACCCATTCCCCAGCTGATTGCTGCTTATAAAAAATACTAAAATATACTTGCCTTTTTCTCCCAGTTATATTTTGATTTCACATCGAAATATTCAAAAGCTCCAGCTCCATAGTGGGATAAAGTTCTCAGCACGTGACGATTTGCTGTAGGACTAAGATGATTTGTAAAGATTTACAATATATAAAAGTCTGGAATAGAGACTCAAATCTGAGCAGGAAAACATGAATGTTATATGCCAGTGATGGCAAACCTTTTTTGCCTTGGGTGCCAAAAGCACACGCGCATGTGCTATCACACACACTTGCATGCCCACCCCCATAATTTAATGCCCCCTGTGCCTTAGCCCTGTGCATGCGTGCTTGACAAACCCCCCCCTTTCTTGGAGCCTGGGAAGGATGAAAATGGCCTCCCCTGCCCCCCCCCCCCAAACACTCTCCAGAGGCCGGAGATGGCCCATTTCCCTGAAGCCTCCAGAGGCTGAAAAACAGCCCAATGTGCAAACTGAAAGTCCATTCCTGAATGGACAGGGAAGCCTCCGGAGAGTGAAAAACTGCCAAAAATCAAGGGCAAAAATCAGCAGGCCAGCATGCGCTGGAGCTGACAAGGCAACGCCTCGCGTGCCTCAGAAATGGCTCCACACGTGCCATAGCTTCGCCATCATGGCTATATGCAATATATACTGGGCATAGTTACAGCGCTTTGTGTATTGCCTCACACTCCGCCCAGCAACATGATGTCACACTGGCCACATGATTGTGGAAATGTCTTCGGACAATGCTGGCTCAATGACCTTGAAACGGAAATGAGCCCTGCCCACTAAAGTTGGTCACAGCTAGCGGAATAAAATACGCAGGGACTCCTTTATGGTTACATTAGGGCACACATCAAATTTACTGTAAATTGTACTAGCATACGTTGAGCATCCAAAGAGTGGGAACAAAAAGGTCAGAAAAAACGGCAAGGATTAATGATATGTGAGACTGATCTTGTAGGTAGGAAAGAGAGCCACAGACTGGACAACTGGCAAGTGAAAAAGTTGTCAGCCACAGAAGGAATGATGACGTGGGAAGCATTTCAGAAGCAACCCCCCCCCCCACTACTTTTCTGGAGAGTAAAAGGAGAGGGGGGAGAGAAATACTTTCAGTCTTGCAAGATACTGTTAATGTAACCTTACAATGAAGATTGTATTCCTGGTTGTGCTTTTTGTCTGGACTACCAGACAGGGCTAATATAACTTCACCTATTTGTCTTATGTTAAAAGGGTGCTTTTGCCTATCTGTAAAATCTCTATTGTTGCCCTATAGAAGGGGGTCAAAATCAAGGACCGGGGCCTGGCCCATAGGATGCTTAGATCTGGTCCACGGGGCCATCCTGGAAACAGCAAAGGACCTGTCCATGGTGCTTCTGCCAGTGAAAATGGAGCTCGGGAGGGCTGCCCTTCACAACTCCATTTTCACTGGCAGAGGGTTGCAGGAGGCCGTCTCAGACATACACAGAGCTCGGGAGCCCGCTTTCGCTGGCAGAGCACTCGGGTCACCACAGGTGCCCCCTGAGATGAGTGATGTCGGGCTGGCCACGCCCACCCTGGCCCCCAGAGGTCAAACACAACCTTGATGTGGTTCTCAGTGAAATAGAGTTTCACTGAGGGCCCTATAGCAATGTTTCTCAACCTCAGCAACTTTTAAATGCATAGATTTCAATTCTCAGACTAGTTAGGGGATGCTGGCTAGAGAATTCTGGCAGCTGAATTCCACACATCTTAAAACTGTTGAGACAGAGGAACACTGCCCTATAATTTACCAGGTCAAATATGCTTTGTAATTCTGTTCGGATGTCAGTTTTCATCGACTTTGCACTTACCTCACTCCACATGTGAATATTCGGGTGTGCAGTGTATTTTTCTTCACCACCTCCAGGATAACGTCTTCATACTGAATGTGTCCATCAGATATAAGAATAATATTGCGCTTGCTTTTAGTTGGGTAAAGCAAACTCAGATAATGCAGTACCTTCCATAAGTTTGACTCTCCCATTGTAGCTGTAGCTGACTAAAAATTAAAAATAGTTCAGTTCAGTTCAGTTCAGTTTATTAAACTTGTATGCCACCCTATTCCCAAAGGGACTCAGGGCGGCTAACAAACCGATAGGGAAAGGGAGGAATACAAAGAAAACAAAACAAGACAACAACAAAATACACAAAAACAGATTAAAAAACTCCTCAACAGCCACAACACTCTCTCATAAAAGCTAAATTAAGATCATCATCGTCCAGATGCGTTAAATCTCAAGTCCCATAACTGACCATAACTGGAAGTTTAGGATTGTAATTTTATGGAACTATATCCCAACCTTGGGATACTAGACAATTGGTATTCCTTGTCTAATAATAAACTTACTGTGATAAATTCTTTCAAAGCTACAGAATCCATAGGAGAATCATCAAGATTGGAACAAAGTTCTACAAAATCTATAGAAGGGCAAAAAGTGTTACATATAATAATATATAAATAATATATATTTATTAGACATTAAGTTATCATAATTACAGATGTGAAATTCAAAGCATAATTCCATAATTCAGAAATAAATTTCATTGATAACATAGAGCTTAGTCCTGGGTAATTGTAGGATGATCAAATGATGATTCAAAAAATCTGCATGGACACTGGACAGACCTCTAAAGCACCGATTCTCAAACTACGGCCTGTGGGCTGGATACGGCCCACCAATGCAAAGTATCCCACCACACCGCGGAGTGGTGGGATTCAGCTCTGCCCCCTGCCCTGACCTTCAACCTTATCTTGCAGCAAGCATCCACTCCAGTTGCACTTCTGGTTAATTATTTCACCAGCTGAGCTGCACTTCTGATCAAACCACTGCTGCCGAAGGTAAGGCTGAAGGGTGCTGAGGAGGGCCAGCTGACTGAGGGGTGATCTGGCCAGTGCAGTCACGTGATCCAGGGCCGGTGGGTGAGTAGGGAAGGGGATGCTGCTGGCTTGCAAAGCAGCTCTGCTGCCAGCTTGTAAAGTAGTGCTTTAAAAGTCTTTAAATATGCTGAGGACCCAGACTGTGGGGGAAATATGCTGACTCTGTAAACCGCTTAGAGAGGGCTGAAAGCCCTATGAAGTGGTATATAAGTCGAACTGCTATTGCTATTGCTTTAAAAACACCTTTCAGGATGTTTTTTCACAGCCATATGATCCAGGGCCGGTGGGTGAGTAGGGAAGGGGCAAGTACAGCAAGAACAAAGGCAAAATGGACTGCTAAATTGGCCACGCCCACCCAGTCACATGACCATCTAGTTACACCCACCCAGATGGTCCAGCCCCCAACAGTCTGATGTGAATTGATCCCGTTTAAAAAGTTTGAGGACCCCTGCTCTAAAGAATATATGGGTAGTCTTCAACTTATGACCGCAGTTGAGCCCAACATTTCTGTTGCTAAGCAAGACAGTTATTAAGTGACTTTTGTGGCCTTCTTGCCCCAATGGTTAAGTGAATCACTGCAGTTGTTAAGTTAGTAACATGGTTGCTAAGTGAATCTGGCTTCCCCATTGACTGTGCTTGTCAGAAGGTTGCAAAAAGTGATCACTTGATCCCAGGACACTGCGATCATGCCAGTTGCCAACCGTCCAAATTTTGATCATGTGACAATGGGGATACTGCAATTGTCATAAGCATGAAAAAAGTCATTTTTCTGAGGTAACTTTGAACAGTCACTAAATGAATTTTTGTAAGTTGAAGACTACCTATACCAAAGCAAAGAATAGAAAAGGTGACATAATTAATTCCATAAAGAAGTCTTACTTGTCCCAAATTTGAGTACACTTATTTTTCTTGTCAAATGACATGAGTTTAGAGCATGTAATGCAATCTCCTTGGCTTGCTGGATTGCTGAACCGGCCATGGAATTGGAGCAATCTAGGCAGATGACAGCTTCACCTTGGAGGCTTAAATGATCAAATGGAACTTCAAACTCTGGTTGAAATACAAGCATACAGGCCTAAAAGGAAGGAAATGGGGAAAAATATCAACCAAAAGCTCAGTGGTGGGTTGCGACCGGTACGTCCCGGTACGAGTGTACCGGTGTCTGCCGGGAACACCGGGTACCGTTCCGGTATGGTGCTCGGGAGGGTCTATCTGCCCATCCGTGCTCCTTACTGGTATTTGAGCTCTTAGGTGCTTGCACCTCCGTGCATGGAGCGCACGGCGCCTGTGTGACGCTCCGCCGAACAGCTGGAACATTAAAGGAGGTAAGGACGCATGCGTGCGCTGCACTTGTGTGCTCGTGTTCATGTGGTGGACGCCGGGCTCCGTTGCACCGTACCAGTTGCACCGGAATCCAGAACCCACCACTGAAAAGTATCCATCATAAATGACAAGCAGATGCCAGACAAGGCAGAAGACTCATCACAGGTGACAAAATCTGGCATTTGTTATGGTTCAGTGACAGACAAGTGATTTGTCAGAACGCTGGAGTGTCACAAATTCAGCATCCTGAAAATCTCTCTGAATTCAGGAAGTCCTCAACTTACAACCACAATTGGGACTGATTGTACCTCACTGTGGTTGCAAATTGAGGAACCGGATGACTAGACTTGAGTTTTTGACTGCTTTTACTGTGGTTGTTAAGTGAATCATGAGGTGGCAAATCTGAATCCACTCTCCCAAAGGAGTGTTTTTTTGCTAGGAAACCAGCAAAAAAAATATGCTGGAAACCAGCAGAAAGTATTGCAAATCACAATCGTTTAACCATGGGTTGCTGCAACTGGTCGTAAATTGTATTGTATTTATTATATTTATTAGTTTGTCAAACATGTACAAGATAGCAGGTATAAATATAAACATGGATATAAATGAAAGAAATGAATACAACAAATAGATGGGGACCGTAGGACAGGGACTATATGAGCCAGTTGCCAAGTGCCTGAAACACAAACACATATAAAAGGACATGTTTTATGATAGTTGGAAATGCTTTGCGAGCCATAAAGATCTTTTCCGAAGCTATTGTAAATCCAAATGGTCATTTAATGAATGAGCCAAATAACCAAGGATTGCTTGTATGCAATTGAACTAGGTAGTAGATGGAGGGCTGGTGGCTTAATGCTACTAACTAACGCTCTCTCACTTATTGTTGTATGCCAGCTGCTCAGGAATTCTTGGAGGGAACTAAACGTTTCTTGCAGATGGCACTGTATCCAAGCTGGACTTAGATTTTTCTAATCAGGAAAAAGCAAGCAGTACAGGTTGTCCTCAACTGACGACCGCAATGGAGCCCAGAATTTATGTTGCTAAGTGAGAAATTTGTTGAGTGAGTTTTGTCCAGTCATAAGACTTTTCTTGCCACCTTTGTTAAGTGAATCACAGCAGTCGTTAAATTAGTAACATGGTTTCAAACCATTGACTTTGCTTGTCAGAAGGTGGGGAAAGAGGCTCACAGGATTCCGTGACATTGCAACCATCACAAATATGAACCAATTGTTAAGCATCCAAACATAAATCACGTAACCATCAGGATGCTGCAACAGTCATAAATGTGAAAAATGAGTCATTTTTTTCCATGCAGCAAAGAAAGTTCCTCTTTGCTCCTCTTTGACTTCTCAAACACACCCTGCAGATACATACAAAGTTTTAAAAGCAAAGACATACTTAATAAAATGTCCAGTTTGGTCCAGTTATATATCATGATATTTAAAAATAATTTTAAAAAATCACCTCGCTCTCTTCATCTGGATGTTTTTCTACCCACATTCTGGGCAAATATACATCGCCAATCAAGATTTCCATCGAAAAGCCACTAGCATCCAATAAACTGCCTTCAGTTGTGGAAACCACTGCTTTGCAATCTGTTTTCTAAATTAAGGGAATATGCAAGAAAGAAAAAATTAAAAAATGCAGTAAGACAACCTAAATTATTGCAACCTGATCTTTTCAGACATATCTGCCTAGCTACGGGCCCTAATAAAAGTGTGTGAGCACAAAATCTTACAAAATAGGACTTTACAATCCTGAAATCTTGTCCTCTATTCTCTTTATACTTCTTCACCCACATACTTGATGAAGTAGGAATTATCTCTTTAGATTTTCATTTTTTTTAAATTCTAAAAACACTAGAGCAATGTTTTTCAAACAGTGTCTAGTTGATTAATGTGATGAGGTTCCAGAAGACAATAAGAGCAACTAAGAAAAAGAGTCGTTTGAACACAGCCAATTTTTTAATCACTGCAGCTGATTAAACTAACTACCCTTTTGATTATCAACTAGGAAATTTAATAACAGGTTCTGCAGCCTGAGAAAGTTTGAAAGCTTCTGCCCTAGAGGGCCCCACAAGGCTGTTGATATCTTTCTCTTGTGATAAGGTGATAATAATTTAGCAACAACATTCACAGTCTAACCTTGGAAGCAAAAGGAATTATTCTGGGAAGGCTGCCTAATACAAAACCCAGTGCAGTAGTGCCAGACAAGGATTTATTTTGATGAAATTGTGCAGAGCCTGGTTTCATAGTTTTTCAAGCTATTTATATGTTAATGTTGCATTAAGCAATGTACTTACCTTTATTTTAAGCTGATGTGTCCAACTACTAATGTTATTGATTTTGAAGGGCATTTCAATAGACATTTCTAAGCTGAACACTCTGTCATAAGATAAACAGAATTCACATACAGTTTAGGATGCAGCTAAGACATAACACAAACTTAGATAAGTAGGAATATTTTTTTTCTTTAAAAAATCAATTAAAGGACCCAGATATGAAAGATTAGCAGCCACATCATGTAACTGTTTATGTTTTGGAGAGACACTATGGGCTGCCGGCTAGACTAGAAAGATGAAAGTTGACAATGGTAAATCACTTCTATAATATACCAAGGAAAGTTAATGGAAGTTAAAGGATTTTAGGAAAGATACAGAATGTTAATAAATAGCTGAGATGCTCAGATAAATAATTAAGCAGATATCCCATTCAGAGAAACATATTTTGGGTTGCAATGAAAGGCAGGTTTTTTATATTTTTTCTCTTAGGAAAAAAAATCATTATTCAATCATTTAGTCAAACAGTTTGTCTATCTACCATTTAGTTACCCACTCACCAAGCTTTCAGAACAGGGGTGCCAAACTCAATTTCACTGAGGGCTGCATCAGAGTTGTGTTTGACCTCAGGGGGCCGGGGTGGCCAGCTTGACGTCACTTGTGTCGGGGGCACCTGTGGTGGCCTGAGTGATCTGTCAGCGAAAACAGGCTCCCAAGCTCCGTTTTCAGCTGCGACGGCCTCCTGCAACTTTGTGCCATTTTTGCTGGCAGAGGCAATCCGTGACAGTCCTTCACTGTTTCCAGGCCAGATCTAAACACCCCACAGGACAGATCCAGCCTATGGGCTTTGAGTTTGACACCCCTGCTTCAGAACAATCATATGATGAGTGCCACATCTCACGATGTTTCTGAATGTTAGAAAGGGTGGAAAGAAGCTCGAATCTTCAGGATGTGAGCTTCTTTTCTCCAGCTCACTGCTGGAGTTCTCTTCTGCGCAAGGGGTGGCGAGAAACTCCAATATTGGGCTGGATAAAAGTTTGAATCCTGAAGATCTTTCTTTCTCCAGTCCCCACATGTCCTCTCTCTCCCAAGTACATGGAGGAGATTGGGAATCATTTTGCAGGAGGCAGCAGCCTGCAACTTTTCCTGCTGGCTTCCCCACTGACTTTTTGGAGAAGCCAGCAGAGAAGATTACAATCACATGATCATAGAATGCTTGACAAACAGTCATAGGTGTGAAGAGATTGCCAAGCACCTGAAATGTGATCATTGACTGCAGGGGTGTCACAACAATGATAACTTTAAGGATAGGTCATAAATAATATTTCCTGAGTCCCTAGTAACCTTGAGGATTACCTCTATCTAAGTTTTAACGTGCAAATAAGAACACTGTGGCAGTTTACTAACTCACCTTTTTGCTTCTGTTTGTCTAATGCAAATTTTCCTTACTGAGTCCTGGTCAAAAGACAAAGATATGAAACATCATGCTCTGGAAGATAACATTTATCTTGGCAAGGGTATTTTAGTAAAACTTTTTCCTTCTTTTATTGATTACTTTGGATTTTCCAATACAAGAGAGAGTTACCAGAAAAGCTGATATTCAATACATATGGCAACCCTAAAGCTTCAAAGTTTACATTAAATAAATCAATAAATTACATTTTTAGGGCTTCTTCAAAGTCACATTCCTCCTGTTAAGCATATTAAATCCATAACAAAGTAAACTACTATAAAGATAATTTGCTTGTGGTTATAACCACAAACCATTTCATTAAGCACAGTAAGGTTCATAGTTTTGACACTTTATAGCAGTCAACCAGAGGTGGGTTCCTATTGGTTTGGCCCAGTTTGGCCAAACTGGCAGTAACTTGGCAATCTGGGTCGCTGAAACCCCCAAACAGGTTCTCCTATGGCGGCACCATTTTTATTTTTGGTTCTGCGCATGCACAGAACAATTTTCATTGCAGAAATGTATCCCCCCCTTTTAATGTTTTGCGCATGCGCAGACCTTTTTAGGTGCAAATGCGCATGTGCAATTTTTTGCGCACCGAGCCGGCAGTAATCCCGGCAACAACCCACTCCTGCAGTCAACCATGTCTCCTTCAGCTGTCTTAAAAGAAGAATAAATGAGGCATTTCATTAAACCAGAAGCTCATTAGCAAACTTAATTAGCAACATCTTAGTGAAAGCATACCGACCTGTGTGTTTTCATTTAATGCTTTGTCTTGTTGCCAAGGAGCTACAGCAGCTGGCAAGTGAAAGCAAAGATTCCCATTTTCATAACTGAGCTCCGTGATGTAGGTGATCTTGATGAGCACTTTTGTTGAAGGCGGCAAGTTTCCAACCGAAACAGTAAAAATGTCCTGTGAAATAATGTTTCAATTGCTTACAAAAATATGATCTTACAAACAATAGTGCAGGCAATAATACTGGGCAATAAATGTTATTAATGAAATGTAGTTTAAGCATAACTGTCAGGGTTCCAAATAGCATCCTCAATAAAATAAGAGTCCAAGGCTAGAGATTCCTCAAAGTTCCAGTTTATTAGAAGAGCCATGTTGGCACATCTGGGAAAACCCGAATCTGAGAGCTTTCTGGTTTTCCTCACCCAGTCAAAAGTTCAAGACTGTGCCCAGCACCCACATGTCCATCACATGGTCCAATCAGTCACTGTCCCACAACGAGATTGTGGGACAGCGAGATTCCTCATTGCAGGACAGGGAGGTTCCCCTCCAGGTGCCAAGGCAAATGACCTTGACTTTCTGAGAAAGAATGTTATTTTGACTATACAGCTCTTATGCCCCACACAATTCTCCCCTCCCGGTTTCCCACAGTAGAACATGTGGCAGGCTTGAGGCCCACTGTAAAAGATGGCTTCCAAGCCTGACAATAACTTTGCAAGCAAAAGGCCTTTGGTTTAATCCCTGACATCTTAATGTAGGGCAGAGGAAGATCTATTTCTGAAAACCCGGAGAGCTGTTGCTATTAGCTGGCCACTGATACCCTAGAAAACAGGTGTCAAACTCGACACGTCACTTTGTCATCATATGATGTTTTGGGATGTTTCACAGAGCTGGGGTGGGCGTGGCCCGGCCATGACACATCTGGCCCGTTTGACACCCCTAAGCTAGAACAACCAACATTCTGCATGATATCCCATGTTGCACAGTTTGCTTAATTGTGCCTTACAATAAATATTTACATATGGCACGGGCCATAAACTCTTGTTTACAAACCCAAATGATCAAACCACAATGCTTTTGATTTGATATAAGGCAGCTTTCTTAATTTTAACCCTGAAATCTATTTAATGGCAAAGAAAAACATTACCAGGAATGACTTGCATCTTATTTTACATCGATGCAGAAGTTCAAGCTCATGTAGAGAATCAGGGCTGTGACTTCCAACTCTTTCTGAGGAATCTGCTGTATTATTTGAATTTTGGATCTATGCATGTAAAAGACTAAATAATGGCAACTGGAGCAAAGTTTATTAAACTGAGATGTTTCATTACTCATCCAAGTAAGTTCTTCAGTCAAAATAACAATTTTTCATTAGGCATAGAAAGTCGTTGGAATGAATTGCATTTTGACTGAAGAAGTTGCTTAGATGAGTAACGAAACATCTCAGTTTAATCTCAGTTTAAACATCTCCGTTTAATAAACTTTGGTCCAGTTGCCATGATTTAACCTTTACATGCTTTTGGTCTGGATGATTGAGACTACATTTACATAATGTTGGATCTAGTGCTATAAACATGAAATATATGAAAATGTCCATATAATTGAGCATATATGCTATAACTCTGATGCCAATCCACATTTGCTTCGAATATATACAGTGTCATTGAACAGTTGTCCTTAACCAGAGAACAATACACTTACTCAATGTTTGCATCATCAGAACATTCTCAGAAAACAGACAATCACCATACAACAAAGGCACATTAACCGCACAACAGACAGTGACCAGATACATTGTAGTGCCTTGGGAGCTACTTAAGGAGCATAGAGAACAAAGCACAAAGGGAATGACTTCTATGAAGGCTTTTTCCTGTGGGCTTTGTGAAAACTGTATTTCAAAATAAAGTCCCTGTAATAACGCCAAATACTTCTTCATAAAATTGGATGTCTCAGAGTTTCTTCTGAACGTGTAGGCATATTCTTCTAGGAAGACATGTTGAGCAAGTAGATCTCCCAATAGTATATAGTTACTTATTTAAGGAAATGGTACAGAATCCGAGGAAGGTTCCCATGATATTATTTCCCTACTCTGGCAATAAACAAAATTTCTGTCTGTTCCAAAACCAGTGTTGCTATCTGTTGATTATTTGCTATAAGCAAAAAACCAGTTTATCTTACTCAACTTGGATACTCTTCTATCTTAATAACTGTCTATTGAATGGAACTAAATGTATACAGCTGTCCCATGATAATTCTTCTCCTAACCTCTACATCTAGATTATATACATATATAATCCCAGTAAGGGTATGGCTAGCTGATGAGAGCTAAATAGCTTGAAATAGATCTATACTAGTCTCCCTTTATTTATTTATCAGCACAAATGCAACACAAATGTAACAAAGGAACAGTAAAAATAATGGCTTTCTATCTGGATGGTCTCTTGAGATGAGCCGATAGACAGAGAAAGGAAGCAGTATGCTTCCTCCCATATTTGGGCATACCAGGAGTTGTGACATAATATATACATTTCCCTGGCTTAGCTGATAAAGGAGGAGAGCCTGTGGCTTAGTGGCTAGTACAACTGCCTAATATGTAATACAGCACAGGTTCAAATCCCAGTAAGGGTATGGCTAGCTGATGAGAGCTAAATAGCTTGGAATAGATCTATACTAGTCTCCCTTTATTTATTTATCAGCACAAATGCAACACACACAAACACACATATAAAATTGTTCAATAAATCTATATATCACCTACCGGGGCATCCTGATCCATCAAATAAGCTCCATCGCCTCGACTGATGGCCTCTCTATATTCCTGATGTGCTTTTTCCTTTTCTTTAACCTATTAACGTTGAATAATATGTAATACTTATCTTGGTTTGAAAGAAAATAAAAATAAAGTAACACACATCACTATGTCACACTCCATAATAAATCTCGGGAAGCAAGATATAGGAAGTTGATGGGATAACATATTAAGTTGGTTAATTGCATCTCAAAATAAGTTACTATTTAGAGAATGATTTCATTTTAATCTATTGGGAACAGAGATTTAGTAAACTCTTTTGAATCTAATTTAGATGATTCTATCAGAAATGATGCGCTCCTAAGCAGGAGACAACCTCAGAATACAATAGAGCCCCCCCCCGCAAGCAACTCAAAATAAAGTCAAGCCCCACATGTAACAGATGATGCTCAATGTTTCCTTTTTATTCTTTTAAACATTTTATAATCAGGAGGGAGCTAGCCGTGCATATATTTTGTTACAGATACCAACTTAATTATTTCTTACTTTAAAATATTTATTAAGTTTTTCTAAAACACAACTGTACTTATTCTCATATAAAAATGTAGCTTACTACATTTTTACTAGAGGCTTTACTATTACTGTATTTAGGATCCAAAATTATCTTGCTCTACCACTGCTACATTTCCTCTTAAAATCCTGGACTTCTCTTTGCAGGATGCAGTTCAAGCTAGCAAAATCAATACATCCAAAGAGAATTTTTTTTTCATTGCTCTTTCAAGCAATATCAGGGCCTGGTAGAGTTGGGCCATTACCTGGACCACTAGGATGGTTAAAGAATCCCCCAAGCCAATACTCTGTATGGCGATTTTTCCACCATCTCCGTAGCAACGGGAGGACTAATACAGGATAGTATGTATTAAAAACTGCTAAAGAAAATCAAGCATTAACCAAAGCAGTTAATTGTGCGTTTTCATTGTCATAGATTGCTGGCTTGGAGGATGTTAACACAGTTGTCATGACAGCCTAGAATAGTCTTCCTCAACAGGCTAGGAGCAAAGGATGGTTGTCCCCAAGAAATTCCAAGTTGGGAAATGTTGATATAAAGTCATCTGCCTTTCTGCGACATCAGCTTACCTCCCCTATTATATGCTTTCCTTTAATGAATGCTTCAAATCCACATACAGCAGCTGTATCATCCAAGGGGAAGACATATTTTGCTTCAATGGGACTTTCTGTTTCATTTTCATAGGTCTGAAACACCACAACCTGAAATACAATGCAATCTATTTTTTGAATTAGTTCGGACAACATGGAAGTTTCCAATAAAAAGATTCTCACGGATGTAGCTTCCATACTAGGATTAACACTTTCAGCATAACTAAACACAGCCCAAAGAAAGAGAATACAGAAAAACAATAAATCAGCCAGTTGTGGCAGAAAAGTATACTTCAGTTGGATATTATATGAAGGCTGATTCCTTGATATCCTCTCCCCCCCCCCTCCATTCCTGCTCTAGGGTCAAAATTTTTGATTTCTGTTCTCATTTTTGGATTTTACACTGAATTAAAAATGTGGTAGTAAAAGAGTTTTGAAGAATTAAAATTACAATTTTTGAAGAATTAAGAATACAATTTTGAACAATTTTGAGGCACTTCTAGGAAAAACCAAAAACATTTACCTCTGCTACGAAGTCTATTATTCTTCCTTTGATTTGAATATCTTTAAGAGGAATTGGATTCCCAGCTCTGTCTAGTAGGCCAGCAGAAATATCATTCAATAGATCATGGCTCGGTACTGTATAATCTAAATGAGACAAGTTAAAAATACACACATATTGTAATCAGAATCTCAAGCTAGTGGTCTCTTTAGACAACATTCTCCCTGCTTTTCCTGGGCATTTAATTTTATTTCCCCTGAAAAGTTGCCTCCTTCAACTGTCCTTTCTTCTCCCCTAATTCATCACCTCCCAATTCCCCTTGTCTTCCTTTCTCCCAAGGACCTTGTCATTTAAGAGTGTGTGTGTGTGTGTGTGTGTGATGAAATGTGGGTGTCTTTTGGATTGTGAGTCCTAAACCTGTTCTCAGTAGCTCAGCTTTGAAAGCATTATTCAAAGTGGTTCTCAGCATTACATTTATATAAAGACAACCCTCAAATCTTTGGACCTTAACTTTTAACCTTAAAAAGAAAGAAAAACATCCATCAATATCACAAGCAGCATGAAGAGTGTTTATAAAAATATGTATAAGAACAATAAACTAACTAGTTCTCCCAAAGAATTTGTTCAGGGGCAATAGACAGTTAAAAATCACTATACTATAAATCCTGGGAACTATGAAACAGATGAAAAATTAGTGAAAAATGCCCTGACCCCTTAATGGGGGGGGGGAATTAATCCTCTTGGTATAGGACGAAGCACCCTTCTTGTAGTTAAAATCTCTTTTTTATTTTTCTCTACTTTTTATTGTTCAAGGGGCTGCAAGGTCACAGGCTGGAAAGGAACTTCGTTATGACCAGTACGCCCCGGTATGGTACCATTCCGGTACGGTGCTCCGGAGGACCCACCTGCTCGCGCTCCTTACCGGCATTTGAGCTCTTCAGGGCTTCAGTGCAAAGAGCATATGGTGCCTGCGTGATGCTCCGCCGAGCAGCTAGAGCATCACAGATAGTAAGTACGCATGCACGCGCTGCACGCATTCATGTGTGAATGCCAGAACCCACCACTGGTTCAGAGGAATTAAAAATAGATATACAAAGACTTACAGTAACACCTATACTTTTAAGATTGAGATTGCAGAAAACAAAAACAAGTTCAAAAATCAGGATTGGTCACCTGAAGTAAAACTTCAGTATGAATCCTGGTATTCTGTGAAGGTAGCAACATAGATATAGGAAGCCACAAATAGCCTACAGACATTTCATTGCTGTTCTGGTGAAAAAAACTCTTTGTGTAGGGAAAAAAGTCATATTCAGAGAAAAGCAGCTTAGAGAATACATACGTACCATTTAGTTCCACATAACTACTTTCTCTATTTTAAAAATTTAGAGGAAAAGAACAGGTTTTAGACATGGGCTTAGAGCAGGGATGTCAAACTCAAGGCCCATGGGCCGGATTCAGCCGTGGGATGTTTAAATCTGACCTGTGGGGCCAGCCTAGAAATAGCAAAGGGCCAGTCTGTCGGGCCTCTGGCAGCCAAAATAAGGTGCAGGGGCCCCACACACCTCGTTTTGGCTGGCAGGGTGTTGCAGGAGGAGTCTGTCCCATCTCCCCCCAATCCCACTAGCCCTCTAAGAAATCCATTTTCACACTCCTGGCTTAGAGCAGTGTTTCTCAACCTTGGCGACTTTAAGTCCTGTGGACTTCAACTCCCAGAATCCCCCAGCCAGCTGTGCTGTGCTGTGCTGGCTGGGGGATTCTGGGAGTTGAAGTCCACAGGACTTAAAGTCGCCAAGGTTGAGAAACACTGGCTTAGAGAATATACTTTATCTGTGAAGGGGACAAGAATTAAAAATTGATAGTTATCGTTCACATTGTCATATTGTTATATTCTGCATATTTGTGATAAGTTAGTGCAGATGTATTTTTACCAAAAGACTAAAAAATAAAAATAAAAACCAATTTCAGAAAATACCAAGAAAACAGACTTGACTGCTATTGTGGATAATTTAAAAAATGACTTCTCACCCTTAGGCTGGTCATAATCCTCAAAAGAAAGCCTCTGGTCTTCTAATTCAGTCTGAATTATTGGCTGGAATTCTTTAACTTTGTCATTATCACATGTACATTGAACCACATATTTGATCTGGACCTGACTGGTTCTGTACACTACAAATTCATCGTCCTTATTGGAAGAAAACAAAATAAAACATATATTTTAGGACCCTTAACAGAGCACAAATATAGATAGATAAGCTGATCCTGAAGTCCTACTCACAGTTGCCAAAAGCCAAGTTAGGCAGATAAAAGTTCAGAAAGCTGAAGTATTATATCAATTTAGCAAACTATTGCTTCCCTTATGAACTTTGGTGAACTGCTTCTATACAAGAACTCACTTGAGGACTTTTGATGAGAATTCAGGGCAAAGTTGATGGCTCAAGAGACTACCTTCCCTGCAGGGGTGCGAGTCTACCGGTTCAAAGCGGTTTGGGCAATCCGGTAGTTCCAATATCGGCGGCTTTCAGTTAGGCTTGCCCACCCCTGCGCTATGCTCACCTATATTCCCTTTTCTGAAGCCCAGCTGATAGGCAGGGCAGAGTGGATTGCCACACCTTAGCTGTTTTCCTCCCCAGCAGTAATGCGGAAGATGATTTCTCTGTAAACTGTGCATATGCGCACTGCGTATCAGGGACGTCCGCTCAGCGAACTGGTCGTTTAACCGGCAGGATCCCACCCTTGCTTCCCTGGAAGCCTATCAGATTTTAAAATTAATAATGGTTAAACTAAGGTAACAACTTTTACTTTTAGCCCTATACGCATTTTTAACATTTTTACTATTAGCTATTAGCTATTTGCCTTTTCCCTTCGTATTCTAGGTTATTCACAACTAGCTGGATCAAATACCTCAAAAATAGATTCTTTCTTTTCTGTTCTACGGACTCCA